>NC_042288.1:2000740-2008240 GCF_901000725.2 Takifugu rubripes | reverse complement strand
AGAAAACAACCTTCTTCCCCCACACACACCTCCTTGTTCTTCTCTGGTGTCATCTTTTTGTCTCAGTCTTTGATTTAAGCTTTTCCTCTTTTCATTAGTTTCCTTCCTTTCCCCACATCCCTCTGCTCTCCCGCTGTTGTCCCTATCTGGGTTTGTTACATTGAAAATTCCCGTTGTCTCTTCCGACGAGACAATCCATGATATCGTTGTTCTTATAAAATTCCAGCCTGGAATGATGTACATGTTCGGATTCATGTAGTCATTATGGAAGCTCTGTTGTCTGTATTATATACATTTTTTAAAGACTCAAGACTCAACACTGTCTTTCTTACTGACTCTCAGTTTATCAAAGGGGAAGTAGGAGGCCTGGTCATTATGGGATGCTGTTGTTCAACCCCCCCCCCCCCCCCCCCCCCCCCCCCCCTCACACACACACACTTTATTCCTTGTTTATCTATGCTCATTCTCCATCTCTCATTTCAAAGCAACCCCGAAGAGCTCTGGGTGGGTAGCTGAAGGGAGGGAGACCTCTCCAGGGTTACCACAATAACTTGGCTGAGGCACAAACATGAGATTTGCTTTGTGTGTGTGTGTGTGTGTGTCTGTGTGTCTGTGTGTGTGCGTAAAATCGTGTCTGATGTTCAGATAGAGACACTTTCCCCTTACAGGCTCTGGAGTAAATGAAGCTGTCCATCCTTAAGAGCTAGCAAGTATTCAGAATGTTGGGTAACAAACACACATTTGCCCCACAGAAAAATGATTAGTATTGATAGTAATAGTATTCTGAACAAGAGTAAAGAAGATGACCTCATGCCTGATTCAAGGAAATCCACTGTCACATCGTGTAAAGGGGAGATATAACAAATATAAAGAGGTGAGAATAGATCAAACAATGAGAAATAAAGGAATACAATATAAATATGGTTGTTCTGAATTTATAGTTAAACAGAGGAAAAAAAGAAGAGATAGCCGGTTCCATCAGATACTGACGGCTACAAATTTGATATTACAGCCAACTAAGACTGCTCTCCTATTTTAAGAAAGTTTGAACTATTCTATGAGGCTCACACCAATGAACGGATTTAAACACTCTCTGCCAGCGCGTCTATGGTTGCACACTTTAGTCAAGCTCTATTATTAAAATAGTCATCCTCCTCTTGTCTTCTACGTTACGTTTGGCTGCCTAAATCTTCTGTCTTGAAGCGAACGCTCTCAGTCTCAGTGTAGCAAATCCACAAATTAGATGGATGGATGTTGTTTTTGGGCAGGAAGGGTTTGATTGGCAACCCCACCAGTGTGTTTTCCCAGTTCCATACTGGGCTTCCTGTTGAGTGACAGTTTAAAAAAAAATCTATTTCTTTAAGGGTAACGTTACAGTGCAGGGTTCCGATGATGATGGGTGACACACAAACACACATATCTCCTCAAACTCATATACAGAGAAGCAAACAGTGTGTTAATCTCATTAGCATCTCCATGGAGACGTTAGCGTGTCCTCAAACCACTGTGGCTGGGACTTTGAGGGAAACTTAGGCAACAGGCCATGAAAGCACCACTGCTGGTGTGTGTGTGTGTGTGTGTGTGTGTGTGTGTGTGTGTGTGTGTGTGCCTCTGCCTGCACACCCCTTTGCATTTTCATGCAGTTAATCCTGACTCAGACAAGCGAGTCTTGCTGTGCATAAATAATGACTTTAGGAGAAGTTTCAACATCATCAGTATGCATGAGCCTCCATCTCGCTGACAATGCAGCAGGACAACAGGCCTCCCCACCGCTGTTGGTCTCTGCACCGTCTCTGAACCATCCAATTCACCACAAGAGAATGCTGTTTTGAAACCAAGGAGCTTAATGCCACTTTTGAGGCACCTCATCTTGGTTCTGTCCTAATTTTCACCATAGCAGCACTCGAGTGAGGTCTGAAGTTTAAAATCAACAAGCCAGTTTAAAAGATGAAACTATTCAGCCACTGCCTGACTCCATTTCATGACGTTAGTTGAGTCCTCATTGGGATGTATTTTAACTGTCTTTAATAAATATAAAAACATGTATATTAAATGGCAGTCTCCCTAAAGGCCTGTCTGGATGCCTATATTAAGTGTAGCTCACAGTGGTGACTAACAAATGACAGAAAATGTGCAAAAGAAGGAAGAAAAATGAAACGTCTGAGGCTTAGAGGATGATTCTTCCCTCTCATTACTGGTTCATGGTTCGCTCCAGCGATCTAAGTCCAACTCCCCACCCCCACTCCACCAGCTTGATACCAACTGGCCCTCCGTGAGTCAAATTAGCTCCAATACCGTGAGATTAGCTGGGCTTGAAGAAACAGCTGGCACTGTGTGGAGCTCGCTGATCCAAAATGGCCGAACAGGAAGAGCGTTAAAGTTCACGCTACCTTCCACATTCCTCTCCCACAGATTCAGCTCACTGGGGCTAAAGTGGGATAATTGAAACGCAAACATGCTGATGTTATTTTCTTAGGGTTGGGGTTTGTGTTTCCCTCACTGTCACAAACATGGCGAAGAAGTTGCCCGTAATTAAATATCAGGCGATTTCGTCAGATTCACATACTTTATGACTTATCTGACAAATTATCAGGTTTTTTCAGCCATAAAAATCAAAAGCAGAAGCAATTATTAACCCATCTAGCCTTGTCTAGTCCTCCACTTTAATAATGTACAGTCAAAACTTCATTAACAAAAACTACAATTTTTTCTGGCAACAATGTCTTCACCAGCTTTGTGAAACAACGCCAGCTAACACCGTGTTGTGTCTCGTATAATGACTCCAATAAAAAAGACTTGACAGGAATGGTTGGGAAATATCTGTCCTCCTGGACAGATGTGAGGACGATGAGAAGGCGAAGAAAAAGCTGACGACAAGCAGAGAGGGGACGGAGTTAGCAGCATGTGCTGCTGTCATTCTCTTTTTTAATCCCTTTGGATCTTTCCTGCCTCCCTTTCCCACGTTCTCAGTGTTAATTGATAAACACAGGGAGGGAAAGAGACCCCGTGACGAATCATTCTGGCTGCTGCTACCGTGTGTGTGTGGGAGTTGTGTGTGTGTGTGTGTGTGTGTGTGTGTGCATGTGTGTGTAAGTGTGACAGAGAGGAGGGGGGTCTGCATCACTGCTCCGGTCTGCTGCTGCTTCATGCCAACTTCATATCCTTATCTGGGACCAGTCGGTTCCATGACTCAGCATCTTTACTGTCATGTGATCGATAAGTATAAAAAGTCAAGTGTTAAATATCCCTCTGTCTGAAAGAGAGACTTTAGTCTCATGTGGTTCTCTGAGGTCTGCTTTTTTCTTTCTTTAGATTGTATAATAAAGTATTTTTGATTAGGTTTACGTTTCTTTTCTTATATCTGCTGACTCGCTGGTTCGGCCTTTTTAACAGCACCATAAAAGGGTGGAACATCTTATTCACTCTTTAGACAACTGTTGATGAAAAAGGTTCTAAAACTATAAAACTGAAGGTATGATAGTTTTTTAAATGTCACCTTGATGTTGACCAACTATGTCCTGAAAACTGTCCAATCACGTTTCTGTCCTCACCAACACACCCCTGTCTTTGGGGTCCCCCCCCTCCACTGCCACCTCCTCCACTTCTGCTCTTATCCATCAGCAACAGGGCTCACCCACACACACACACACACACACACACACACACACGCACACACACACACACGCGGCAGTAAATCGCAATGAGTCACAGGAAATAAGCGAGCAGCAAATGACTCATTTGGCAGTTTAGCAGTTAAAGTCAAACAGTTCCTCATTAATAAAATCATCTCAGCACCCAGAAGAGCGAAAGAACGGGGGCTTCACACAGGTTGGACCCGTCCTGTGAACCTATAGACAGACCTAAGCGGAGGGCTGCACAATGTGAACCCACTGGACCGCTTTAACGGTTTGGACATAAGAAAAACAAAGAGATAGCTTTTTAATGCTAAGCACATGCTAGCTGGGGGTTTTAACGTACATCTGCCTTTTGCCATTTAAGTGAAATATTGAGATACAGACAAGTTGTTTGCACACAGACTCGGCCCCTTGTTTCCATACAGCTAAATGGTACAATCATAATAAAAGGCCAGTAAATTCCCACCATTAGCCTGTTAAGGACAGGAAACGGGCCGATTTTTATCACTGCTTCTGCTGCCCGTACACATGTGTGCACACAAAACACTGGTCCTATTTTCTTAAATTTCCTGCCCATTGTTTTTTTCATTACTACGTAGTAAACAGGTCGTCTGTGTGTGACTGAAAAGGAAATAAGGACTAGTACAGACAGACAGACAGACAGACAGACGTGAAGTGGCAGCGATCTTTGCTAAAATAATGAGCCTCTCCCGGGGGGGGGAGGGGGGACAGTCGGGGGTCCTATGTGGCCTCTGGAAACGTGAAAACTCCCCGAACATGCTGGCGTAAACTCTTCACTGTTTGACTTGTCTTTCCAACATTTGATGGGGGAATTCCAGCATTCTGCAGCTATATTAACGGTCCCTGAATGCACCATGAAGCGATGGGAGCACTGGCTGGGGGCTCTGTGGTAGCAGGGGTCAGTAGTGGCACTGTCAAAGGCCTTTTTGTGCATCTCCTGCTGTTTGAAAGAGAAGGAATCCCCCCAGGACTCATCTTTATCCTCACCACACCCACACAGCCTTTCATATGATAACTCCACCTAATGGTTTTTACACTCACTCAACTGCTGAGGGGCTCCCAAGCAACCGATGGACCCTTGCCTGGCAGCCAACAGGGCTGCTCACCCTGCTTCTCCCATGGTTACCAAACACCGACACCACTGCCCCAGCAACTGCTTCTGCCCCACTGAACCTGCCCCCTTTCCACTCTCAATCAATTCCGAATCATCTCTAAATGTGCTGCCAGAGGGGCTAAAAGGAGGGAGCAGAGGGAGAAGAATAGGGGCGGGCAAATCCGTCCCCCCCATATCACTGACACGCAACCCCAAGAGCTGCAGAAAAGTTGTTTTTTAAAATAGCAAAGCCCTTAAAGTCATTACGTTTTCCTGACAGTGGTAATAAAGTAGTAATTAAGACACAATATCAAAATAATGCTAATCAGCGGTATATTGGCGTTGTGCGTGTTTTCAGTCTAATACTTTTACCTTATGTTTTACTCTGGTTTATTTCTGCAGAAGAAATTTTAGTTTTCAAAATTGCACTTCGATGCGGTACTGTAGTACGGGCTGATAGTTCCCTCCTGCACTTGTTTGCATGCATATTTATGCACGCGCTCATTCAGAGGCAACCAGTGTGGAGAATGAAGTGTTCCTGTCAGTTGGGGGTGGCGTGCACGCATTGTGACTTGGGTAAATTGAGGTTGGCCTCTCCACTAGGTGCTGGATGCGGGATTTGCATTTGAATCCGATTGTGAGGGTTCAGATTTATGTCTCTGTGATTGGTGCCCAGCAGGGCTTTCTTTGACTTTCTCTCAGCTCCATTCCCCCCCCACCACACACACACACCTCTTCAGTTCTTGTTTACCAGGGCAGAACTTGACAGGATTCTGACAAAAATGATCTTCTATCAAGTCCCCCGTAATCTTAACATCACATTTTTGTCACCATACATCGTATTAAAATGAAAGATAATTAATTAAAGATCATTCAAAACGTTTTCCAACACGGTGCAGAGCTCCGTTTTTTTGAATAAGCATTTGCTAACTTAAAGAACAGAAACAGGGAGAGTTTCAGATAAATTAATTGAATGTTGTTAGATCTAAGTTCCTCTTGAGTTCTTGATTGATTGACGTGGAATCCTCCAGCATGAATATGCATCACCGTGATCCTCCAAAGCTTTCTCACAGCTAAAGAAAAGTAAACTTTGCCTGGGGAGAGGTGACTGCTGCTTCACTTCATGTGGAAATGCGAGGCTTCTATTCATCCGCCCACAATGAGCGAGGGGACAGTGGTGGCCCATGGGTAGGCAGAGGAGGTGCTTGCAGTCGGGTTTGTCCTTTGCAAACTGTTGGTCCAGAAGAATGAAAGCTTTGAAAAATGAACGGCGCTGATTTATTTTCAGTTCTGGAAACCACACAATTGTGGCTTCGTGCTAACTTCAGGTGGAAGTCTACGCCGACGTTCCACAGGTGCCGCCAGCGACCGGCTCCTTTTCCTGTTTACTTGCTGAGTGGTGGATGATCTCAAACACTGCCCCGTTCGGAACATGCCTTCGCTCTTTAAATTTGCTCGGGGTTCTCTGAACTCGCCGCGGTAAATCAACAGCTAAGCAAATGTTTCAGCTTCCTTTCATCTACTGTGCATGAACACTGCTGGATGCATTATAACCATTCCGATCACGTAGCTAACAACAGGGTCGGCCTGTGCAGGGGTCTGCCGTTGTGTTCAGGATGTCTTTACCCATGTGAGTGATACTGCATCGTACGATGCTAACATGAGGCGGGAGCTCTGACACGACTGCAATCGGCAATCTGACGTCAGGCGACAGACCGGCATTTCGATCAAGGCCCCCCCTCCTCCCGGTCACGCTGATTTTCACGTTGATGCTAGCCGTATGCTAGCGGCGGCTCTCCTGGTTGGTTTCGTTGGTCACCCTTTCTGCGCTTTGTCAACAGAGAGGACGTTTTAAACCTTCGACTGATAAATAAAGAGTTTAATTCAAACACAACAACAACAGGGGTTCCCTAAAACCTTTTAGAAGCGGTGACCTTGGAACCGACCTTGAATTCAGTCATTTACACCAGCAGAAATGTTTCCAGTTATCGCGACGTCTGCGGTATGTGGTACTAGATAGAATCAGAAAAGTGGCGTATTACAGTAGTAAATCTGCTACATGTACCTTCAGTGGTGACAACACAAGCTGGAAAAAGAATAAAAAGTCCTGGAGGCTCGACGGGCTTGGACAAAGCACAAAATCTACTGGTTGAAAAAAGCCCTCTGTAGTAAGATTGATGGGCTCGGGTGATGGGTGACAGACGAGACCCTGGGAATGGCTAGTGATGGTGGGTGCACGAGGGGCGGGGGGGCAGTGATGAGGAGCTTGACAGAGGCCTCGTTGCAGTAAAAGACCACTGTGTGTAATCGCTTTGAATTGGAATGTATGGAAGACAAGGCTCTCCGAGGGGATCAGTTTGCCTCAAAGCTGCTTAATTATATGGGATCATGTTGGACCGGGGTCGAAAACACCGCTGTGAGGATGAAGCCATGCGGGCCGAGAGAGAAAAGAAGAGGCGAGGAAAGGAATGCTGACATGGAATTTTGCCGATATGGAAAAGACATTACTCTTCGGGACAGTTCCAGTATTTTTGTCAAATAAGATCAGAGGCATCAAATAGTAGTTGGAGAGCTTTGAGCTATTAACATTTCTGTGGTAGTCCATATTCAGCTTCCCAGAAAATGGACCCAAAAACAACCCGCAGGGCCAGTTGGACGTGTCAAATACTGCAAAAGTGAAATTTTCTTGCAAAAGCTTTGAATTTAGTTTCTTATTTTCTCTTCACTGTTCACTTCTTTCCCTCAACATGT
>NC_042288.1:1950740-1998240 GCF_901000725.2 Takifugu rubripes | reverse complement strand
AAAATATCAAAGAGTAATACAGTATTATAAATGTTAGAGTTCTGGGTAACAAAAATGAATAAGCGCAAAGTAAATAAAGTCCATTGTGGAGGTTCTCACTAATGTAATTCTGAGATTACACTCGACAATTATTTTAAATATACCTTTTGTTTAATCCTACTGTCATATAACAACACAAACCATGGCACTACCTTGCCATTAGGGGAGGAAACAGGGGTCAAAGGTTAAAATGCGCTCATAAGGGTGCAACAGCTAAATTTCTTCATCTGAAAATCTGATCTGTTAGTCCATCAGAAATCGGGTGTCCATTCGTTTGTACGATACAGTTATTTGTACGATACAGTTACGCCATTGACTCCTCCCCCGGCCACACCCCCATGTCCAAATATGGTCATTTCTGTCTCCAAAAACTGAAGATGGCCACGTCCTATAGCTCAAACTCCACGCTTCTAAAATGGGCCTTCACAAACCAAGAGGTGATGTCCCAGATGTTTCCCACTCGGTAAACTGTCAGCTAGCTAGCTTAATGATCGAGTAATCAAAACAGTGTGCAGACATATGGTTCGGGGTTTTTTTCCAATAAGGAATCAGCGCTGGATCAGTGTAATAACCAGTCAGCTGGTCGATCGTGTGAGCTAACGACACATTGAGCTGCAGTTCAACAAACAATGTTTGGTCCTTTCTTTCAAAGCTTCAGCAGAGAGAGCTTTAGGCACATGGCAGACGATGACATCAATTCCAGCTTAAACGGATAAGTGATTGGAAACAGCTGAAAACACCAAAAGGCCTGGAACGGATTTATTTTGAATTAATCACCGGTCGATTGTTGCATTGATGATTTTAAAAAAAGTGCAAACTTTATGTTGCCATAAAGCATTATTGTTGTAGATGAAAGGTTGGGTTTAATGAAAGGAAGCAGCAGGGGGAGAACAGAGAGACGCGTTTCACTCTAATCTGTGCACGACGATCACCGTAGCTCTGTGTTTGGATCAAGGTAGTGTGGGATTAATCAACTGGGGCTTTTTTCTATCTGTATGTCTGCATTTGTGGGCATAAGAGTGGATCCGCAGAGAGCTTTGGACTCATATTGGGTATCGAAAGGCTCCTCTAAAAACCTCCTTTCACATCGCTGCCATACCAATAACAAGCAAGAGCGCAGCCGGTGCCATGAATCCGGCCTCTGTTCAGCCCGGCTCCGTCTTTCAGTCTGCGCTGCCTGTGAGAAAGTTGTGGAGATGAAACAAGAAACAGGGGGAGGAAGAAACCCTGCGAGCTTAATTAGAAGGATTTGAGTTAAGAAGCTGAGGGGCAACTGAAAGAGAGAAAGCAAGAGCGAATCAGAATAACACATCCATCAACAGCTGCTCACAAGCATATATTAGTAGTTTACGAAAGTATTTGGCATAAATGTAAAAAAAAAAAAGACAAACAACTCTGTGGAGCAGGATTAAAGCTTTAAACAGCATGGACATGATTTACTTGGGGCTGGTTTTTCAATTCAGTGAGTTTTTGTGTCAGGCACAGCAAGACACAGCTAATGTGATGGATGGCTGGCTCCAGGCGGGGGTCCTTAGAATTAGGAACTCATGTTGGTTTGATCAACCCTGACCTCCAATGCCCCCACCACACGAATGGATGTGGAACAAAGCCACACCGCGTCACTAATATTACGCTTTTCTTCTCATCTAAGGCTAACTGCAGCCTGCTACTTCAGTTAGCATTAAGTTTTAGGAAACTTATATCATTTAAGTAAAGTTGTGGCTATTATGTGAAAACAATGAGCAAATAACATATTATAAAAACACATATTTAATAAGTGAGGAACAGGTAAATGCAGTCAGTTTTAATGGATTTATATAACTTTATAACCATACATTGGAGGCTGACTCTTCATGTAGTCTTTGGGGCAAAGTCACCAACCAAAAAGGACCTTCCTTTATTTAAATGAGCTCTCTCTTGACTACAATTAAAGATTTTGGAGATGGCAAACAGAGATTTAAACATGGCGGCGTGTCAGAGACATAAAACTTCTGTTTTTGATGCTTCTCTAACTCTGCTCTAAGACGGTTGACTAAATGTCCTGTTGGAGTTTTACTATAACAATTCTTTGGTCATGAAACATCTGCTGTAATACTTTGTCATGAATACTTCACTGACAATATTATGAATCCCACTCATCGCCATAGCAACAGTGTAATAATTATCCCTGCCTTTGAGTCATGGGGATACTTTGGTCCAATTTTTGGTTTGGCGCTAAAAGTGGCTGGAGTGAGTGTGTTGTCTGTTATTTGAGCACCAGGCTTCCAGCGTGTGTGAAAGGGAGCGTATAAAGCTGAGTGTGTGAGGGCTGTTGTGTTCCATATGCATCTATCCTGCACCTGCACCAAGGCTATCGCTATATCTGTAAAGCACAGTTCACCAACATCACACACATACACACACACACACACACACAGTCATAGCAGAGGTCACAGCTGCAGCAATCAACATTATTCCTGTTTGTTTTTGAAGAAAGCTTATATTACCCGCACTCAAATAAACTTTATTCAATTTACAGACCCCCCCGGACTCTCAATCAGCGCGCAGCCTTGGTCAGCACATTTCAGTCCCATACCGAGGCAATCAAGCCTGGCCTCTGTCAGTTCTGTTTGGCCCCGCTCAGGCCTTACATAAGCCTGACACAGACCCTTCCCCTCCCTTTACCCCCCCCCCCCCCCCACCCCCCACCCCCCTTTCATCAGCATATGCATGGTTACACTCAGCTCCCAGTGAATAAGGGGCATAATGGTGGTCTGAATGGTTTATTTGGTATTTAGAATCTCACTCTTTGTCTAGCTAGCATGCTTGTTGCTACTGTCTTTGCGTGCTAATGTGCTTTGGTACGTTACCATGACTGGGCATGACCACCGTCCACCGATCTGGACTTTAACGTGCTCTGCTCAGAAGGTCCGTGATTCATTTATTTGGATATTCAGCACAGACAGTGTGCGACTACTTAGCAGTAGCAGTGCACATCTATATGCTAATCTACATCTGTAGTCTCTGGGCATAACCATGGATTTATTTGTATGTGCTGTAAAGAAAAGAATACTGACATGTATTAATGGATTGGTTTATTTTACCCTTTCAAAATTTTAACCAATAGTTAAAAAAATAGTATATGTTACTCACATATGGATCTGAGCTACGGTTCTGGATCTCTGGCCTTAGACCAAATGTCTCTGGCTATCCAAGTACTTAACTAGAAACAGATGTTGTTGGTTAAATGTTATCAGATTGGTTAAAGGACAACATTTACCATCAGGTACTGGACTCATAGCTGATAGCGGGAAATTGAGGTGACCAGATAAGTAGGGGGTTACTCTCTGTCACAGCTTGACCTGAAAGCTTAACTGGTTGACTGGATAGTTAGTAACTTGTTAAACTGGCTGGCACCGGTTGAATTAGCACCCGTGCAGTTGCCTGACTGACTGCTTGACAAGCTATGACCTCCATCCAGAATCGAGGCTCATTTAGTCTCATTAGTAACAAGTCTGTATCTCCCAGACAGGGGCAGCACCCTGTGTGTGTGTGTGTGTGTGTGTGTGTGTGTTGTCTGTCATCGGTGCGCAGATGTCCAGCAGATTACATCACAGTGACCGCACCCTGATCTCTCCCGTGTCCCATCCCCTGCGACCGACCCCCTCTCCCTCCTGAACCCCATCACCACTTCACATCCACCCAGTAACAGCCCCCTTTTTAGACCCACATCGACCCACAATCAGCCCTGATTTATGACTCCCACCCTGGTTTTCCCACCACCTCCCGTTGCCTGATGACTTCATCTGCCATCAGAACTCACCTCATCTTCATTAGATGTCAGAGCAGGAACTACTGGGCTGGAATGTGCGTGGCTACATCTGACTAGAGGAGGGTTGAGATGGAGGTTCTCTATCAAAGGGCAAAAGGACCTCAAAAGTCCTCAGAACTCTGATATCTCAGTGAGACCCAAATGTGGCACCACCTTCGCATGAGGCGTGTTTCCACTGCAGGAACTTCAGGGTCACTTTACAGGACCGGGGGCCGTTGGTGCGTGTCTCCACTGCAGGAACCTCCCTCGAATGGTCATCCACGGGGCTTAACCGAGTCCCAGCTCCAGGCTACTTTGCAGGGACTCTCCTGGGTGGGGCTTGGTTTTTACTAAAACCCAGAGCAGGATGTAACACAGAACCCAGCTGGAGGGTCTTCCCCCATGTACACAAACACTCAGAACAGAAACACAGAGGGAATGGGGGGAACGGTTCCTGTAAAGTTCCTGCCCCCAGTGTTTACCAGGAAGTGCCACAGTGGAAACGTGCCTACGGCTGAGTGAGTGAGTCAGCAGTGTGGAATCTGACACATCAAGAGAGACTTGGTCTCAAGAGTTTGGAGGACTGCTGCAAGTGTGCAGGACTCTTGATGTACCATGTCCTGATCCTTCAGGGTCTCTCTGCACCAGGAAGAGGTCCTGCACCCTGAAGGTGGACACGCTACAGAAGATGCCGCTCGGCTCCAGGGTGAAAGCTTGTTAGCAGGAAGAGCTAAATGCTACTGCTGCTGCTGTCAAACTCATTATTCCCACACTAGAAACCCAGAGGACACTAGGTTTCCATTAAGTCCAAAATGTGTTTGCAGATTGGAGTTAAATGGTTCTAACAGTCTGGAGTTAAATCGTTAAACATCTTGATTATGCCGCAAATAGATTTTGATTAAAGCCTTTTCTTTTCTCACTAAATAATCCAACATTAACCATAACAACATTAAAGGAGTAGAAACAGTGAGAGACTGCGTCCAAAATGTCAGCTGTCATTTAAAGTTAATTACTTCAGATATTTATTCCACCGTGGACTTTTTGTGGCAGCATGTGCGCGTGAAGAGCTGTTGAAGAGCAGAAACTGATAACACGTCACCTATTACCGCTGTAGACGCCTCTGATGAATCGCAAAGGCCTGTCAGAGGTGACACCACAACCTGCCAATGAGGAGCTCCGCCGGAGTTACTCGTGTAAACTACAGGCCCAAATCATAATGGCAGGTGGTAGCAGCCAAGGCGGCCATTTTGTATCTCAGACTTTTCTTAAATCCATTAAGCAGAATGAAAAAAGAATTTATTAACGAAAAACCGAGTACGCCGAGGACAGAGCCGAGTGTGTGTAGCCGACTGGTTACATCTGACGTGATGATGAAGGGGGGTGTTTCAGCTGCAGCTCGTACTTATAGTTGGTGTTTTTGCACGTTAGCCGGTGAATGAGACATTAAATTAGCATCTTTTCCCACGACATGTAATGTCAGAACTGTACAGCCTCCAGCAGAGGACTGATGGGCGCGGACTTCTTTTGGGCTATAACACAATCGCCCAACAGATCGAAATGTTCTGCAACACGCAGAAATTTGTCCCCCTGTGCTCTGTCCTCCGCCGTGACCTCTCTGGCTTTTCACTGTCACCCTAATGGCCTTCTCTGTGACGCTTCCTATTCCTCTTTTTCTCATCCTCGCATTCTAACACAATACGGTCACGTCCGGCCCATGAATCGATGGCTCTGTTCCTCCCATGAATGGATGGGAACAACAGACAGCGGACAGAGCGTTGCCGGGGGAAGAAAGCGGTTTATGTGCACAGAGTAGTACTACAGAATAAATGGATGTGATGCAGATGGAAGACAGAGGAGGTCAGGCGGAGGGGGACACAACGATGGAGACAATAACAACTCTGCACCCCGCCGGGGCTTCTGGGAGCAGGTCAGAGGTTGTCATGCTTTGACGGGATTCATATCCGAACCAGCGTTAGCCCTTAAACTCTGAAAGCCGTACCAGTCTTTATTGCCCCAGACAACGTCTCCTATAACTTCCCCACCTCCAACATTTCGTTTTTACATTTCTCCAAGCATGTGTGAAGCTCCCTTGGGTGCACCCATAGCTTATATGTAGGGGGGGGGGGGGTGATTCTTATTCAAGTAAAGCCCAAGAGGCAAATTTGAAACGACAGGCCTCAGTTAGCATGTTAAATGTTCAAAATCGTGGCAGCAACATTAGATGGATTCGATAGATGCAGCAGGTTGACCTCTTTAAAGGGCTTGAATAGGTACATCTGGAACAGAGAAAGTGGAGACGTTGAGAGGTACCGAGTGCACGTTCTGTAAAGCCCAAATGCCTGCAGAAATACCTGAACTGTCAGCAGCAAAGGTGGAGAAGAGAAGAGAAACGAGTGACCCACCCGTGTGATAGAGAGCTGCGGGGAAGGGAGCTCGAATCCATCATGAACGGCTTTGGGATCCACGAAGACATTCTTCCATGGACAAAACTCCTTTTAGCTCCAGTTCTAATAAATATAGATGTGTTGCTGATGCGGCTGTTTTCTATTGTGCACGTCTGGCTGTCTGTCCGTCCCGGGGAGAGGGATCCTTCATCGCTGTCTTCTAAATCCCAAAACAAGTTTTTCCTTGAGGTCAGAGGACTGGGGGTGTCACAGCTGTGAAGCCCGCCGATGCTAACAACGCTTGTGATTTTGGGCTGTAAGAACATTTAAATTAAAGGTGTATAAACATGTTAGCTGAGAGTTTAAGAGAGGGGATCATGTGTACAGCTGTAATGTCTCCAGCGTAACAAAAGTAAGTAACTTAATTGTGATTTCGTGGTTGGGATTAATTTCACTCCAGGTTATCAGATTTACTGTGTTCTGACTCCCCGTGATAACCTCACATTAAATTTGAGCCAGCTCTCTTTACTGCTCAGTTAGGTCCCCACCAGGTTTGTATTTCCAGAGGAACCGGAGCCCCGTGTGTGTGTGTCTGTGTGTGTGTGTGTGTGTGTGTAATGGCAGTCAGGGAAGTAAGCTGAGGGCAGCCTGTATAACTGACAGACATGTGGCCTCCTGAATTACAGTCTCAGGCTTTTGTGAAGGTCTGCGTTGCTTTCAAAGCCGCTTTGCACTCTAATCGATGAGGGACTGTAAAACGGGAGATTCCTGAATTTCCCACAACTCAGTTTATGGGCTTTTACAAAGATGCAGCGAAATTTTCAGTCAATCTCGAAGCGTAAAAAGTCAATAAATAGAAGAATTCAATGAGCGAAGCAGGAATGAAGACTAAATCTTGTGAAAACATCATCATTTGTTAATAACTAACATGCACCATCAGATTAATAAATGATTATTGTTTAAGAGATGATCCCTTCCTGAGCTTTGATACACTCTTTTTTTTAACACTTGCGACAGGCTGAGTAACAAAAATATGCAGAGTGGGAATCACCCGTATTGTGAGGGCATGAAATTTCACCCCTGAACATAAACAGTGATCAGCTTTTCTGCGTTTAGCTCATTAGCCTGCGACGATGCGCGCAAACACAGAAGCCTTTTAACACAATCTCAAAATGGCATCTTGGGTAAAAATACGTTGGCGTGAAGAGTTACGGCTGGAGTTAAAGGTCAGCGTGACCTCCTGAGCGTGGTGCCCCAGACACGGACCTCTGGGTCCGGCTGAAGTGTCTCAGTGTTGGAGCT
Source organism: Takifugu rubripes (assembly GCF_901000725.2). Lineage (NCBI taxonomy): Eukaryota > Metazoa > Chordata > Actinopteri > Tetraodontiformes > Tetraodontidae > Takifugu > Takifugu rubripes. The sequence goes on along the minus strand of NC_042288.1, from coordinate 1,990,725 downwards.
GTTTGTCATCAGCTGTAACTGAGACAGACGGACAGCTGCTGTCTGTCTGCTCACTCTCTGTCCACAGTTCCGGAACGTGCACCGACACATCGAGACGATCCCCGACTCCTGTGGTGGGTGTGTGATTGGCCCTAAAACAGATATACATCTATCTGACCTTTAGCTATCAGGGTTACAGATGTGTCTATAAGGGTTTTGAACCGTATTAAAAACGTGACGAAGGTCCTCCAGCATCTTCAAGGTCTTCTTTATGAAGTGGTCTCGTCTGAGCTACTCAAGTTTAGAGATTTTCCAATCGATGCGCTGATCAGCGGTTCAATGTAACCTTCGTTAGGGCCGAGTCACGACTAATGACCATCGTATCCTGTTACAAGTACTCTCGCTATCACGCACTAAAGTCAGAATTCCTCGAGTTTCTGTTTTCCGACCGTTTTTATATTGTTCTGTTACTGATGCTGTGCATTTTATCCTGTATATGAGTCAAAATTCTGAATCCAGATGGAACAGCTTGGGCCCGGCTCAGGCATCTGCAGCTGAGGATATGACTTTATGCAGTTTGTTATACAGAGCATAAACCATCTTGAGACGAGGATTTGCCCTTTAGCCTCCATTTGGAGGTAATTTCAACAACCAACAACACTTTTATTTTTAAAGTGTTTCTTGTGCCATGTCAGTCAGAAGGGTGGATGGGAACCACTTCAGTGGAACCTCCCCAGCAGCTTTATGGTGCCTGTAAATCTGCACATGTTCTGAGGATGGATCTGGACTCTTTCGGCACACAAACCCCTCACTTTGCTCTAATCCCCAGGTCGCCTCTCCCCTCAGCATTAGCTTTAGCCCCATCCTCTGGTTCGCTCCTGGGGCAGACCTCCGGGGTCAAGGGTCAGGGGTCGCTGCAGTTCCTGGGACTGGACAATAGCCACAGCACCACCTGGAATAAATCAGTGGCCAGCTCAGAGGATTGTCCATGACAGCCACCATTACTGATGGCGAAGCAACACACAGGGGGCAAGGGATTGTGGGTAAATCTTGGCGGGGATAAAAAGGAACATGTGCACTAACCCCTCACCCTGCTCTGTTCATGTCAACTGTCCAAAGGACTACAACTCAGCCAGCCTCACCTCCAGCTCACCTCCCCCCGCCCTCCGCATGTGTGATTAACTGTTGGAAGTGGAGAAGGTGAAGGGTCTCACGAGAACCAGCAAGGAGACGTTACCACCGGACGCAGGCCTTCGTCTTCGTGGCTCAGGTTTCAGATGGAAAAAGATGTTTGTTGGTCCAGACCTGCTTCTTCTACGGACCCCGACCCAGACACTTTCCCTGACTGTGTTTGTAAAAGAAATAAATAAATAAAAAAAGACGTGAGTGGGTGAACATAACAGGAAATTCCTTTCTAGATTTAGATATAATGTCAAGTCATTTTATTTTATTAGAATGTGTATAATTCCTAGTATTTTAGTGGAAGTATTCCTAAATAGATTACAGATGATTTGGGCAAATAAATGAAAGAAAAAAGGCCTCGTTTTAATACACTGTAATCTGTATTGTATAGAATCTATAGGTCTGTCTGTGTCTCAAATGACCTATTTTACTGTCCCTAAAGGTCTAAATTGTCAAACAGAGATTTTTGATTCTGTGGGAGCCAATGTTCAGCAATTTCCTCTCCACAAAACCATAAACACACACACATTTTATAGTTTAATGTCAAATATTATGACACTACAGTGTCTCTTTAAAGGTTTACAGAGGAATCAAACCAACCACTGCTTGTCTTCCCTATTTCTCATTGTGGTCTCTGCTACTTTTTGACAGAATCCAGTAAAACAGATGTGTGAGCATCATTTCATGTGATCCCTCTCCATAAGGACTTTATTGTAGCCTCAGACTCAACAACTCTAAAACATGCGTTAAAATGATGTTCCGGGCAGAAAACGTGTGCATATATACCTGGAGGCAAGCCAAAAAAAGCAGAATAAGCAAGAAAGAAATAGCCATATGAACAAAACTGAGCTTTCAGCGGCTAATTCTGGTCCATATCTGGTTCTGATGCTGCTGCATCTAAAGAATATGTAGGTAAAAGCTGCCTTCCTTCACAACTTCAGCTGTGTTGTTGCTGTTGATGCTGTTCAGGGGCGACCAAGGAGGAGGACTTCAAGACTTCCATAATTATGGTTTCTCAACTTTTCGTCACTGTTGAAAAATGTCCACAGTCCAGCCAAATAAATGACCAAATAAACAATGTGGGCCTGGGCAGGATTTCACTGGAGTTACATTTGTCTTTGGCTTCCAATCCAAATCTGCTAGTCATATTTCCCCACCACAGTCGTTGCAGCGTAGCGCCGCAGGGGTGTCTCAGACAGCCCGTTTTCAGCGTGCTAACTCCCAAACAACAGAACAAGAGACAACAGTGGGGATGTCATTATAAAAAACAACCCTCCAACACAATTTCAGATTGGCCTCCACGTTTCTTTGTTGTCACACTACAGTTTTGAGAACCTTGGGGAGAGGGGCTGCTGGGTGGATGATGGCCAGAGGTTTTCCACGCTCCTCCGTCACCCTGTCATTAGAGTGACAGGTTGTGTTTAGGCCCAATTGGCCGTGCTAATAACAGTTCTAATAACCCCGTGCCATGCAATATTTCACTGCTGTGTGAACCACAACGTCACGCTAATAGTTCAAGGGTGGAAAATAAACAGCTTCGGTGCTGCGAGAAAAGGCTTCGGTGTATGAACTCTGTACTTTGAGACCCTGAGTCCACCGTGGCAACACAAGTTACTCATGTAAACATTAGCACTCACACAATAAGGATTTGCAAAACACTGAAAACACATACATGATAGCACAAAGCTATGCTAGTCTTGTCTTCTGGAGCCTCCTCAGAGGGGCGGAGTCCTGAAGTAAAAGAGGGGATAGGTTCCTCTACATTGCTTGTTGGGAATATCCAGGTCCAAAACCAGCAGAGGTGATACATTCTGGGTGCGTTAGTGCATTGGTGCTGGTGCTAGCCTAGCCTAGCATTTGATGTTAAATATTTCTGGCATAAAAGCTGCAATTACACAGCAGGAAAGAGTGAAATGGTGAAGATATTCTGCGCTGACACAGACGTTTTGGAGTGTTAAAGAAAGACGAGCAGATGCAGCAGAGGCTGCCCCAACCCAACATGGTTCTGGAGCCTTCTGCAGACACGTCTTTACACATGGTGTCATGTGAGTCCACGTCTGCTTCAGCTCAGCTCCATTTTTATGGGTGCACACGTGCTTCTGCGTCCATTGGTGCAGCGGATCAACTCGTGTACGTGTTGTGTTTAACATGATTTTCTTTGTTTCGGTACAAGTCCAGCTGTCGGATGGAGTCAGCCCGACCGTGCTTCATCGGGCTCCGACGTCAGGCTTCAGAGGCCAGAGCTGCAGGAGGGATGGATGGATGGATGGATGGATGGATGGATGGATGGATGGATGAATGGATGGGTGGATGGATGGATGGATGGATGGATGGATGGATGGATGGATGGATGGATGGATGGATGGATGATACCAGCACATCCTTCTCTTGACCCTCCTTGTTACAGAAATCATCACCTGCCCAGCCACCCTACGGAGGAAGCTCATTTCGGCCTCTTGTACCCGTGAGCTTGTTCTTTCGGTCATGACCCAAAGCTCATGACCACAGGTGAGGGTAGGAACGAAGATCGACCAGTGCAGAGTCCGCATTACTGTGGACGCCGCACCGATCCGCCTGTCGATCTCCTGCTCCATTCTTCCCTCACTCGTGAACAAGACCCCGAGGTACTTGAACTCCTCCACTTGGGGCAGGATCTCCTCTTTGACCCGGAGAAGGCACTCCACCTTTTTCCGGTTGAGAACCATGGCCTCGGATTTGGAGGTGCTGATTCTCATCCCAGCCGCTTCACATGGGGCGGCGAATCAATCCAGTGATAGTTGGAGGTCACGGGCCGATGACGCCAACAGGACCACATCATCTGCAAAAAGCAGAGACCCGATCCTGAGGTCACCAAACTGGACCCCCTCAACACCATGACTGCACCTAGAAATTCTGTCCATAAAAGTCACGAACAGAATCGGTGACAATACTCTCGGAGAACCCCCCACAGGACCCCCCGAGGGACACGGTCAAATGCCTTCTCCAAGTCCAAAAAACACATGTGGACTGGTTGGGCAAACTCCCACGCACCCTCGAAGACCCAGCTGAGGGTGTAGAGCTGGTCCACCGTTCCACGCCCAGGACGAAAACCACATTGCTCCTCCTGAATCCGAGGTTCGACTATCCGGCGGACCCTCCTCTCCAGTACCCCTGAATAGACCTTACCGGGGAGGCTGAGGAGTGTGATCCCCCTATAGTTGGAACACACCCTCCGGTCCCCCTTCTCAAAAAGAGGGACTACCACCCCAGTCTGCCAATCCAGGGGCACCGCCCCCGATGTCCACGCAATGTTGCAGAGTCGAATCAACCACGACAGCCCTACAACATCCAGAGCCTTAAGGAACTCTGGGCGGATCTCATCCACCCCTGGGGACTTTTCACCAAGGAGTTTTTTGACTACCTCGGCAACTTCAGCCCCGGAGATATGAGAGCCCATCCCCAGGTCCCCAGGCCCTGCTTCCTCACTGGAAGGCGCGTTGGTGGGATTAAGGAGGTCCTCGAAGTATTCCTTCCACCGATCCACAACACCCCGAGTTTGTCATATAATACCTTATTCCAATCACACACTTATTATAAGTAATTACATTCATGGAGCTTCTATCCTGTATCCTGCTTGTGTTATTGTAGCTTAATATGTCTCTAAAAACCTCGGCTGTTCTGGTTATAACATTATTAACACTATTATTCATCCATAACAACTATTGATACATTTGTACATGAGGGTTTGGGTAATAGGTCTCACACACACACACATACACACACACATACACACACACAGAGTCCATTTCCAAACTATCTTTTGCAGTCAATTCTATTGTCTGCTGTTGCTCCTCCACCCCTGCCTCTTTGTTGTGTTCTCCGCTTTTCAGCCCCAGACCTCCTTTTTGCCAAGCCGATGGTGAATTTGCATTTTTCCACAGCTTCACTTTTGTTGTGCGCGCTCTCCACGGCTGCCACCGCCTCGCTGCTCCCCACCCATTCTCTATCTGCTGGTATGTGGCCCATCATTAATCTGCAGCTCAGCTTGGAGTGACCCTCAAAAACCAGCCAACGGGGACCACTGCTGGGAAAGGAGCAGCCCTTCACTTCTCATTAAGATGACCAATAGATACCCTCCTCTGTCTCTTTCAGCAAAGCTAGCTCTGTGTGTTGTGCTAATCACATGCTCTCATTAGCATGGCGCCTCTGTTTGGGTCCTGCCATGCATTATTGGGTCAGGCAGGGGAACGGACGCCTGTCTTTTTGTCAGAGCTGCCTTTTAGAGATGCAAAGTGTGATTTACCCACAAAGCCATCCCTGAATCAAAGTCCCTGAATACAAACGAGCCTGCGTCACAATTCAGTAAACATCATCTGCTTGTTGTAGTTGTATAAAATGCAGAGAGGAGGCGTCGTACTGGTGGTTAGCAGCTCTTGGTTGGTCAGGAAATGAGGGCCGGCAGCACATGAAGACCATTTTAAACCAGAAATCATCACACTCCTTTTGAACTGGGAGAGCCCCGATCACCCAGTATTCTGACTTCATTATCGTTGGTAAAATCAATGGAAATCCAAAAACTTCACCTAAAACGCAGATTGAGGAAGTGTTTTTGGGTTACAACCAAAACCCCCACGATCGCCTCAATGACATGAACAGTGTTGAGAGAGTTTTCCAGAATGAGGATCTTGTTTTCATTGGTTTGATTGAGAACCCAGACAAACCTCACAACCTCACAACATCTTTCTTCATTCAGACCTATAACTGTGTTTAGAGCAGGACTCCAGATATTGTTTACCTGAAGCTGATGTATGAATATATAAGAATGAAGATTTCCCCCAACAGTGGGCAGATATCGGTCATAAAAGGGGCATTTATCAGGGGCAAATCCTTCTGTTTGGAACAGTAGTCGCCCAGAAGAGCGCTCCTGAAGCCTCAGCAAAGGCAGCCGTGCAGAGTTGAAGGAAGTTCGCCCTGATCTGGTGACCGGTGCCAAGTCTGGGCGAGAGCTGTGCCAGGCTGACCCCCTCTCCCACACCTCTGTCTGCTCCTGGTGAGACAGCAGTCACAAGGCTCTCAGCTGAGTCACCCTCAGCCACCCAGACTGTAATAAAGCAGCACCCAACAGCCAGTAAAGCTTTACTTCAATGTGCATTTCAAAGCTTTGGCTAAACTCATGATGACAAGCATGGGGGAGAGATTTTTCCTGTGAGCCGTATCACTTCTACAGAACAGGGGATTAGCATGATGCAACCGGGCTCAAATTCAAACTGGTCTCCAGTTAAGCTGCGAGTATCGTGGTCGGAAACTTCCTGCTCAGCCGATACAATATGACTCCCAGACGTGTTGCGAAATCACCTTCTAACAACAGATATCTTCATCGTTAATTAAGGGGAATGGTTTTAATAGCTGCGGTACACAAACGTAAAGGCTTCTCTAACGCAGCTACGTTCCTACACAGGAGAGATGATCCGGAGCTACTCGGGGTTCGGTATCTCGAAGTTCAGGGTCCTGGGATTAAACACGCAACCTTTCTGTCAGCGATGACCCTTTGATTGGAGGTTTGATCGTCCATTCTAGCTTCCCGATCGTTTTGGGGGGGGGGGGGATGGTTAGTGACCCTTTCTGCTGCATCGTGACGGTCTTACCCTCATTTAGGTAAAAATTACGTAATTCCCGTTATAGTGTTCAGCATATAGCGGTCAGACAATCATAGGTTTTACAGAAGAGTAAACCTTTCCTAGAGTGGGGAGAAAATTGAAAGTGTTGGAGTTTATAGTTAGAATAATTAGAGGACCTGCACATGTATGTAAACTAGGGTTTATGTAGAAGCATTATGTTTGATACGGCGGCGTTTTCCAGTTCAGTGTTTTGATGGTGGAGCACTGAAGTTTGGGACACAGAACACTTGATTAGGGTTAGCAAATGTCATGTTTTGCTTATAATACCTGGTGTTTCGACCACAAACATGGTTGTAAGAAAATCCCAAAATATCTGTTTTTATCCTCATGTGTTGTTGAAATCCTGTTTGGGTGCCGCCGCCGCCGCTGCTAAATGGAGCAGCCGCCGAAATCAACTGGAGGTCGGCTTCAACTCTGACCTTTGCGTCCACCACCGTGGCCGTCTCTGCTGCTTCTCATGCGTCAAAATGCCGTTTTGTGCAACTCTCCTTTAAAGATTGTGCGCAAACTGTGATTATTTGCAAAATTAAGAGTAAAATGTTCAACAAAACTTAGTCTGGAGGGAACTGGGCTGAGAAACGAAGGGTTCTCGGTTCAAGTTTGGACAAAAACAGTAGTAGGGGAAGGTGCCAGAACACCTTCAGATCACTGCCGAAGTACCCTTAAGCAAGGTACCAAAACCACAAATGCTCACATGGGGGCCCTGCAATGAACTGGCAACTCATCCAGGGTTGGACCTGCCTTCACCCATATGTTGTGCCCCCTCCCCTTGACCCCAAAAGGGCTAAAGTGGTCAAGAAGATGAGACTTTAAATTGGAAAGAAATTGACAACCATTAAAAATGAAGCGACAGTCATACCTGGGTTATTACCAGGGACACTATCCTGCAGTTACATTGATAAGTACGTTTCTGTGCAGCTTGGACGACACTTCTCGCCCGATTGGAATCATTTATCCAATTTATCCAAAGCGGTTTGCATTGTCCCCCCACCCCGACTCAGCTAGGTGGGTTTCACTTTGTTGTTGTTGTTGGTACAAACTGGTTTTACGTCTCACCACACAAATCCAAAAAGACGTTAGCTAGCAAGGTGGCAGACACAGCTAAATCAACAGTGGTGATGGACCAGTTATGGATAGTAACTCTTCCAGGAATCAGCATGGGGTCAGTCTCCACACGGTTCCAAAAACACTTAGCCATGGCTCGCTAGGTTCCAACACAACAGACTGGTTGTAGCCAACCCAGTGGGACGCTTCCTCTAGCAGGTTAGCAAAATATAAGCGAAAAGTAGAGCATACGCATTGCTAGCTCTCCACGTGCTCGTGAATGGACTCACAACCGCGCTGTCTGGGGTTACTCCGGCACATTTGGACCTCTCTGGATGGATTTTAGCCAAGCTGAAGCGTCTAACGCAGGAACTAATGCAGGAATTTGATTTTCTTGCGTGAGTGTTAACTCCCTTACAAGGGAAAGCTCAAAACAATGAAACAAAGTTCTCCCAGCACATCATAGGTCTACACACCTGCATACATCATCCCCTAAAGACCTCTGACCTTTGGTGAAACACTGTGCTAAATTGGCCATTGATATGGAGCCTTACTGAAGCACATCCTTTCTCTTTGGGTGTCACACAGATCTATTGTTTGCCCCCGCCCTCTTCCCCACCACACCCCATTAACCCCCTACATTCTCAGGTCCAGAACTGACATTGCTGACCTTGGTGGCAACCCCTTGCACCCCTACATGCCTCCCCCTTTTCTGGGCTGTAGTACTGCTCCCTCTCACCGCTGCATGGTGGGAAACATACAGAGCAAATCTGGAGAGGAAGAGGAGGGGAGGAAGGGGGGGAGTAGAGGTCATATCCACAATCAGTGATGTAAAACAGATCCATTGAGGTGGTGGTGTGTGCATGTGTGTGTCTGTGTGTGTGTGTGTGGGGGGGGTGATTTATGCAATAGGGTGTTTGTGAGATGAAAAGAGAGAAAAGGGAGAGAGGAGGGGGGAGGGGAATCAAAGCTTGAAAAGGTTCTCAACGCATTCAAGGGTCTGTTCAATATCCAGTGGAGATCTGGAGAAGGAATATTTCACAGCTGACAAGTGTGTGTGCGTGTGTGTGTGTGTGTGTGTGTGTGTGTGTGTGTGTGTGTGTGTGTGTGTGTGTGTGTGTGGAAACATGTTATGTAATGTCCTCTCTGGGGAATAAGAGAGGGTCAAACCTCTGAGGGCGAAGAAGTGGAGGAGAACATCAGAGGAATGGGTGACGAGAGGTGGAGAGGGAGACTGGCTGTGAGGTGTGTGTGGCTTCCAGCGGCCTAATTCTTCGTTCACTCTTCATTTACACAATAGTTCCCCGAGCAAACCCCCCAGCACAGACATACATCTCCAAACATCAGCTTTTCATGTGTGTGTGTGTGTGTGTGTGTGTAAGAGAGACCTTTGGGTGACGCAGCTAAAATCCAACCTTACAGATGCTTTAAAGGTGTAATTCTGTGCTATATTTGCTGAAACTGAAGGGAAACTTCAATGATCCATCAAAAACTGAGCGAAGCTGAACTCTGACAGCAGCAAGGTTGAGGAAAAAAGGGAGGACTTTCTCCCCAAAACACTATCATGTGGACAATTCTAGTTTCAAACCAAACGCATCATGGTAAAGGAATGTTAAGGAAATGATTGAAGCCAAAGTGACCTCATGTGTATCAGTGTTCACCCCTGAAGTTGACGCTTTATATTACACATCCTTCAGTAATGCGACGCCACCCAAGAGCTGCCGTGAACGAACGGCTTTGGGCCGGAGGTGTCTTCATCACGCTCGTCCAACATCGCGTCCAGGCTCAGTCCTCCCTCAGTCGACTGGAAGGACGCAGCGTGACAAGCGCGATTGGCACAGCTGCTTTTCTTCCACATTTCTATTTACAGAGATCACAGAATGCGCGAAGCCAAAAGAACTCTGTGTGATTTCGCCCAAAAAAGTGAGGCGTACGATTACGTGCACGCGTCGGGACGCCGCGCGGCACCGTGTCCTCTGTGTCAAATGTCCCGAGGACGCGTGCGTGCTCACAAAACACTTAGAAGGAACCCATCTTGGCGCCACCCTGGGGTCATAAAAGGTGAGTGACCCCAGGGAGAAGGGGGAAGATTCTCAAAATGCTCTTGAAAAACACATCATTTTAGGAGGCCGAGCTTGTTTTTCTTTTAATTCAAAGTGCAGTCACGTGACCGAGACAAGACAAACGCCGTCGGCAGCGTTAAACATCATCCTTCGACACCGACGAGGGCAGCATGGCAGGAATATCGTAGCCAACATCCAAACCAGAAGCATTCCATGTGAATATATCCAGACTCTGTGGTCTCAGTGTTATGATAAAAGCTCTTCTGGTCCCCCCTCAAACATCTGATCTTTGTCTCCCTTTTTTATATATATTGTAATTCAGGGTCTAGCGGATAAACTTAGCAGGAATCTGGAGATTTTCACACTATTCCCACAGAAAAAAGGGTTCTCACAGTGAGAAGAGACGATGAGCTCCAAACCCGACAGAACTGGAAACACTTCTGTGCCCTCCTCATTTAACTGGCCGAGTCTTTTGAGAAACACTTGAGCCATATTGTCCTAATCCTGTCTTCATCGGGGGTGGAGGTGGGGGGAGTTGGATACAACGAGACGTGCGCGCTCTGACTCTGAGCCATGTTATGTACTCCGTGGCCCATGATTAATGGCCCCTGATGGAGGTGGGCACTGGACAATTGGAACCTTTCAGCAGGGCCACCGGCCCCTCATCTTCTAACCGTTCTGGCCCATCTTCTGCCAGCTTGGACAAGAGGGGACCCACATCAATGCAAACACAGTATCAGACATGTAAACTCTCACACGTGAGTAAAAGCAAAGGTTTTATGTTGATAAAATTAAAAATTGAAACCCTCCCACATGAATACAAAGACATTAACGATTGCTAAAACGCCATCATAGCTACAAGTAAGTGAATCAGCATCATGTGTTGAATATAAAACCAGTCTGACAATTATCTGATCTACTGTTACGTTGCATCAGCTGCAGTATGAAATATAGAAAACGTGTAAAAGCCACATGTGGAATAAAAAGATCTTGCGTGCGTGCAGGGTAGCCAGGTTAATTTACCCCCCCCCCCCCCCCAGAAGTCTAACTAAAATGTTACACATTCATCTGCTTGAACAGAAATGTGATATTCAAGGCCAAATGTTAATGTAGAACATATTAAAATGATGATGATAAACAGAAAATAAAGATCTTGCGCCAGTTCTTTTTAACCCATTGAGAGGCGGCCACTAGGGGTCAGTGTTTCTTTGAGTAAAGAGCATTATTATCCTTTTCGTTATATTCCATCACCATAGTCACGATCATCATCATCATCATCACCACCACCGTCATCATCTTCTTCTTCTTCATAACTGATTTCAGCAGTCTTTGTCAAGGACAAGCCTGTGTCCTGTTACATAACACAACTCTCTTTTAGACTTTACAGCCTGATTGTGTTGTAATTTTTAATCACGATACGTCAGGTTATCTTTGGCGTGCACCTAAAGCCCCAACATGATCTCATTGATTGACTCTCTCGTCATAACCTTTTAGTTTATGCATTCGCGTCGCTCGTGCAGCTGCATGCACAGAAGCGTGCATGTGTTTGTGTGATCTATGATGGCATGCGCATTTGTGCTCTTAAGCCTGTGCAAGCATGCCTGTGCATGCCTTCTGTGTGTAATAATAACTACATCCACACTGCCCTTCCTATATATAGACTGACCAATTTATGATATCCATGTGAGTCTCGCTCCCGACGAGCTCACAAATGCCGCCCACGCAGGTCTGTGCTGCCACAAGACTGAAAGTCAGATTCTTACCCTCAACTCTTCGCTAATGTAACACAACTTCCTGTTCTGTCAGCTCATAACAAAATGTGCAGCATGTGTATTGTTTCACCAGTCTATATCCATACTACGCTGTAATATAATGTCACATCATCAAAAATCACTTACATTATCATCACCTGCAGGTAATTGTCTGTGAAACATGTCATGAGCATGTATGCGCATTAATGCACATTCATACTGTTATTTCGGGGTTCGGTGTCTTGCTCAAGGTCACATGTAGCGTGCAGGAGATCAAACCAACACCCTGCGTGTCACCAGGAGTGACCACGCTCCCACCTAAGCTATATATCCAGACCTGTGCAGGCTCTATTCTCCCACAGAGTCCAGAAAACTTTACATAGCATCACAAAACATACATCATATCATATGTTTATGCTCTTCCAATCTGTTAATTTAGGGTATATTACAGATCAGGACTTATTTCGAGTCATGTTGTGTTTCAGACATCATGCCGAGTGCATTACTGAATGTAAAAATCATACCTCGTGACCTTCGTCCACCATGTTGTATGGTTTTATCATGGTTATTCTCAGCCTTGTTGAATGACTCTCATCATCACGGATAAATAACATTAATAAGAATGGGAACATTTCCAATACCACCACGTTTGGGATGTACCTCGGCTGACAGGGGAACCAGAGTGGGACCCGGAGCCCCTTAATCTGCACCATGGAAGCCTTAATCCCATTAGTAGCAGCTCCAGGATGCTCCAGCTCACTGCTCACAGCCTGGCGACAAATCTCACCGTTGGCCTTTGAAGTGGGAGTCGACCTAAAGGGACTCTCATCTGCTTTGCAGGAGGTGTGACGGCAGCAGCAGCTCCGGGAGAGAGAGAGAGATTTTAGGAAGAATCAAAAGCACCTGTTGCTCCTGAAAGGTCGTGTGCACAAAAGTCCAACCATCAAACTGGTCTCAGAGAGCTCTCAGACTGATCAGCACGTTAAATTTAGGCATCCTTGTTAGAGATCTGTATTTTTCCATTGGCTGTAGGTTCGATCCAACACAAATATCAGCGTGTTTTTATAGGAAATAATAGTCATAACATACCCTGGATCCAGCCCAGTGTATTGTTTGTTTCTTTTTCCACTCGTGCTCACTGTGCAGCCACAGTGCCATTGAATTTCCTCTCCCATGCAGAGCTCTAAATTCTGTACCGCTTTGGGCTTTCATCTCTTCTTTAATGACATGTGTGTCACAGTTGTGGTCGAATTCGACCTGTTTACGTGCAGCTACCTCAGCTGTTCGTGGGGGACATGCAGACGACCACTGAGCCAGACCATAAACCTAACCAAGACGTGGTGGCCCCGGCTAAATGGTAATTTCATTCTAATTTTGAACGAAGGGACGCTTATGGCGATTGTGCATCGCGTGCAACGTTAACACTCAAGCGTGCGCTCAATAGCTGCGGGGTCGTTGTCAGTCACTCGCCATTGCCGAGCGCAGTTCATGCACGGCTGCGTCGGTCGTGGTTACAGACAGGGTATCCCCAGCCAAAAGACCCACGATTAAATATCGTGTCCATCTAAAGCCGTTTGCACACCAACACAATGTCAAACAAGTCACATCGACAGGCACCATGTGCTGCTTGTGTGTCCCGAACATGAAACGCACCACAAAGACCCACAACGGCTGAAATTCTACAGCCCAGCAGCACGTTTGACACCCGATCAGCGGTCAGAGCCGTCCTCTGATCCTCGGCCCCTCTTTAATCACGATGATCAGGTGGTTTTCCACGTCTGTCCTGAAGATAGCCGTGGAAATTTCAAATGATAGCGTGTCTCCGTCCTCCGTCCTTCCTCGCATCCGTTTCTCGGATGCACGGAATCGGACTTTTCCCTCTTGTCAGGGATGCGCGCCTGAATCCATAATTCTGTGATTCCCTGGGGTCCTTTCAGACTGGAATGATGCCCTCTTGAGTTTGGATGTCTGTGGTTGAATGTATTTGAGTCTACGGTTACAGAACCGTGGCTCAGCCGGTCCCATGGGCAAACGCTAACTTTAGCATAATGTGCTCATGCAACGCTTGCATTAGCAGCAGAAATGGGACTTTTTGTTCTACTCAAATTGAAGCACAGCTTGGAGGAAAATGAATGTATATGTATTCTACGAAAGGCGGCTGTCTTGTGTCAAACAAGACTGACGAGCTAGTTTATGTAAGAATTAACGGGGTTTGTGGGACGTCCGCGGCCTCAGGATGGAAGCTCGTCATGCTGGGGTTTATCTACAGCTCGTGTAGCGATATGGCAGCTTTTTATCGATCGTGGGCATCAAGAGATCTTGTTTACCGCGTAGCATCTTGACAATAACGATGATGATGACGTATGAGAGGGAGGAAGACAACAGCCCCGCCCCTGTCAGCAGGAGGTCAGACCCACGATGGTTTTGGTCAGAAAATCCCGCATCGATTTCAGGGTCACTTTTGAGGCTAACTTAATGTCGCGGCGTGCTGCCGCGGGCTCCTGACCTTCCGACGTGTTCTGCTCATGCTGCGTTGTCGCGGTCACTCACCGTGTCCTATATTAAGGACAGAAAAGCGAGACGGTGCTGCAAAGAGTTAAAGTCGGGATCAGCTTAAAATGCTATGCTTGTGCTGGCCTCGGATCTCCGACCCAGCCCCCCACGGGCTCAGCTATACTCACATACAGCATGTGCTGGTTGTAATTGTCTGCCCTGTCTGCCCACATTAGTGGCTTGCTTGTTCCAAAGGCCCAATGTTTGTCCTGGGCTCTTGAATGAATAAGCCCAGCCCCAGACAAGGGAAAGATACGGTAAGAGACAAGAGCGAGTGTGCGATGGTCGTTAAAGTGTGCGTGTAAATGTGTGTCTGTAGACTGGGGGTCCTGCCATGGTGCCTGGCTCTTAATGGGATCAGAGGGGCGCAGCAGCGTATGGGGAATAAGGTCAAGATGAGGTGCTGCCAACTCTAGTTAACGACGAATGGACCCAACTCCAGAGGGACAGGTGCTCTCTCACGCCATTGCACCCAGTCTCTTTTTACCCAATTTTCTCCACCCACCCCTTCATCTCCAACTCATTTTTCGCTCATTGTGTTGCCCCCCGATTCTCTTCATCCCTCAAACCCCAACGAATGCTCCTTCTGTCTCCTGTCAGACCCCGGGTTGCCGCAGTGACCGGCTGGTATAAGTTTACTTACTTTCACGCACAATTGCCACAAACACACTAAACCCGTGACCATTGTATTTATCGCATGCTTTCTTCAGCACACGTGAACTCTGTGTATATAGTTTTAGTTCTTCTGAAACCTGGAGAACTTCCAAAAGCTACAAATCAGCTCAATTCTTCAGTGAAAAGCCGAGTGCTTTCATTTAATACAGCGAGCAAAATGGTACATCGTCACCTGCACAGCGTAGCAAAGAAAACTGGGAACTAGAGAGGGATTTGGGTTCTAATGATTGGTTCATCCTCGATGAAAAGAGATTTAGGACTGGAAACTGCTGAACACACCAAGAGTGTATTACCTTTATGTAACTTTACCGATTTCAATCTCCAAACTCCCGAAAGTGCATTTAATTAAGGTAAATTCAAGAGTTTTGCAGCTAATTTAGATTAGATTTAGATTATTTAGCAGATTATTTATAGATGCTAAGATTCTCGACGGGAATCTTAAAGGAACTGATTAATTGCTAGAGCTGGGATAGTTGGCTGATCTTTAGCTAGCATTGCGCTAATGGAAAAATAAATAAATGAGGCAGGTTAAGGTTCTCTGTGTGAAACTCCTGTGCACGTGAAACCTGTGGGTGTCGGGCAGGTGTGAGCCTGTCTTTCCGTTCTGTTGACTGAATTTTTCTGGGTTGGATGTCGATGCATGTAACATTCCTGACATGCATCTGTCTTCGGTGCGTCTTTCCGGGGCTTCGGAAGGTTGCAGATAGTCAGTAAATACCTGCGTTGTTTATGTTGGGAGGATCGGCACCGGCGCTAGCGGCAAAAACCTGAGAAACCACAGTCGGTTTTGCAGAACGAAAGGAAACATAAGCAAACAGGGAAGGAGGGAGAGGCAGAGTGCGTCTTTACAATCAAGAGGAAGCCGCAACGGTGAGATAAATAGCTATCTGTAGTGGTGCAAAGAGCAAGACTAGCTTAGAAACCACAGCGCACGTCAGCGAGCTGGTAAGGGAACAACCTGTACCGCTTTGACGAACCCGCCACATGTGCAATCACAAACACAAACACACTCCCGCGTACATGCATCGATCCCAGTTTGCAGAAATGTCCAAAGATCACAAGTCCGATAGCGGAATGACGATGGATAAAAGCTGCAAAAACCGCCCGATGAGATCAGGATCCGCGCTGATACCACTTCAGAAGTCGTCACCTGCCCTGAAACATGATTTAAGTGCCTCTAAATAGACTCTCACCACAACGGTGTCTTACGTGAAAGCACACACACACACACAGATACAGATACACACACGGGTTCATCTGTCATTTACTGGATCTGGATAGGAATGTGCAATCGAAAGTACGGTGTGTGCATCGCTAACACACAACCGCATGCAAATTGTGTACGCCTAACCTAGATGCACACGCAGTCAGCAGCATCTGCACGCACGCACATATTGTGATCTCTGCCCTTCCATCTGCGAAGGCAGGTACAGGAAGTGTGTGTGTCGTGTGTAGTGTTTAGTACTGACTGTGGCTTTGAATGTGGTCTGATTATCAACACCATCTCTGTTCAGACAGGTCCACACAACCGTTGCCATGGCAGCAAGACAGAGTGTGAATGTTTGCAGATGCTGAGAACCGTGCATCGGATCGCTGCCACGCGCCGTTGTGCGCGTCGCCGGTGCCGCCTGTGTGTGTGTGTGTGTGTGTGTGTGTGTGTGTGTGGCGGAGAGAGGAAGATGCAGAGAGAGCGACTGAGATGTGGTTTGCGACATTCGGAGGTTTCCAGTCACGCTTCACTCAACAAAAACAGACGGAGGAACATCTGAACTTTTATCGTAACCCCGTTCCATTTTCGTTTTCACCTTCTGCCTCAGCTTCGGAAACGGAGGTTTATTTCTCTTCTTTAAAGTTGTCTTTTGAATATTTAGATCGAACCTTGGAACGCACCTGTTAAAACGCCTTTTATTTCCCCCCTGCTGCTGTGGGTCTAACGGTGTTCTAGTTGCAACTACAAAGGTTTTATTTGACAGAAACACACTGATATTTACAATAACTACATATAGAGACCGTGCTGCTGTGCGTCTCCAGAAAACGTGCCGTGTTTACAGGAAGTCAGATATTTTGGAGCAGATCCTTTAGTCATTGATAGGAAATGATCAGCCTCTGCTTTATGATCTCAGCTTTGCTTTTAAACGCTTGCTGGCCCTTTTAATAATGGAGTACATTATAAACCCAAATGCCTGTACGTTATACTGGACTGTTGTTCCCTTTTTACCCCCCCCTCCCCACCACCACCACCACCATCCCAGTCCCACAAAAGGCCCCTAAGCCTGAACTTGGTCCTTTTATGAACATGGCAATCTCTTTTTTACAGTCTTTTCATTGGCTCGGAACGAGAGGAAAGAGTGGAATGAGGGAGGAAAGAAGAAGAAAAAGTGACATAACAAAAGAGGTGAGCATGGGTATCGGAGGTGGAGGTGGGGGTGGCGGCGTGGAGTCGGGGGGGTCCGCTTCTACTTCCTTAAATGAGGCTGTGTCTCCTCGGCTGCCTTTGATGTGCACTGAGAACCCAGATCCTGTCAAGTGCTCTGGGTTCTGGGGGGGCTGAAAGGAGGGGGAGGGCGTGAAAAAGCAAACTTGATGGGCTTCGGAAGTGCAGCTACAAAGAGTCACAGCTGTACTGATGGAAATGATGAGTGTCCTCGGAGCACACACACATGCAGGTGCAAAAGCACTCACACACACACACACACTGCTGCTGTTGTCAGTCACAGCAGGCTGGTGACCCCGCCCCTCCCCCTAGACCCCGCCCCCCCCCTCCATTCTTCAGTAATAGTCAGGTGTTTTTGTTCGCGGCCACAGAAATCAATCAGCAGTCTGCTGGTTGTCGAAGCTGCCTGCACGGCGTTAGCGAGATGGAAGCAAATGTCCCTGTGAGTAAATTATTGCAGAGGCGATAACTTTTTAAACAAAGCCCCCCCCTTCCTCCAGTTGGGGCGACTCGCTGCTGTTTAAACACTTTGAGACCGCGTCCTCTGTTCCTTCCACGTCTCACACACAGGCTGATTAGACTCGGGACACACGTTTAGCTCGCCGTTTTGGTCTGGCTAAAGCCGCAGCAACAGGCGAACGCCTCCAAACATCGATGGATGTTTACAGAACAAGATTAGAAACCAAATTTCTGAAAGTTGCGAAAGCTATAGAAGTATAGGATAGTGGCCTAGTGACCAGTGTTCTCTTGGCAAGCCTTTGAGGGCGCCACAAATAAATTGCTTAATCATTCTGGAACTGAAAAAATGACATTAAGTGGGAAATGGCATACCCTTCCCTCAGAAACTCAATAGCTGTTCTGTTTTTGGAGTGGCGTTCCCCTGACACATGGGCACTACCAGGTGTCTACCGCGCGGTGCCAGACGTCAGTCTTAATCCTGGAAACATTTCACTCGCTTTAATAGTGTCAATACAGACTGGCACTAAAAGCAGACTGTGGTGGGCAACAGGCCTGGACCAACAGGAGGTCTTAGAAGACCCCCAAAAAGGACAGAGAAAAGTTATAAAACTAAAGAGCACTTATCCAGTGCAGAGGGAATCTCCAAAACAACACACACACAGACACACACAGAGACACACAGAGCCAGCCCCCAACATTTACATTAGAAGAGGAAGGACACAGTGGGCCTGTGGAGGAATAGAAGGATGGGGAGGAGAGCTTGGATACGCTGTGGGCAGGCTGTAAACACTGTAAGACAGTATCTCCATGGAAGCCTCCACACTATTCTGAAGCATTTTAACCCCCCCTCATCTAGTCACAGCCCCCAGCACCCTTTCTAAAGCCAAGTACCCTGACCCCCTAAACCAGCCCCTCGCCTGCTGGCTGTCCTGCACAGCAGATGTGCGGAGAGGGGTGGATGACTGGGCTTTACGCGGGGCAGATGATGAGAGTGGCCTTGACACAGAGCCTGTGTGACTGAGGCCCTGTGCAGAGGACATTACTGCAGGTGTCTATTCCACTTTACACACTTCTGGTTCTGGGTTTTTACCCCCTTATATGACGGGAAATGAGCATGTATCCTGATTATATTGGACACAGTTAAAAGATTTCAATTGATCAATTTGCCCCCAGTCTTTTAAAGCCCAACGACCCGGCAGCAGCATTAAGCCAGTGGATCACCTCGGCCTTTATTTTGGCGGGAAATTCAAATCCTCCCTCTTTGTTAGGACATAGAGACAGATGAGGTTCAGAGCTGGGTTATGTAGTTCAAACAGCTCCATCATCTCAGGGCCTTTATTTCATATCTTTTCATTAAAATAAATAAAAGGGTAATAGATATATTTTCTATGTTTCAACCCCGGTCACATATTTTAATGTGTAGTTCAATGTTTTGGGTCGCCACCTTAGGCTAAAATCAAATGTAGAGCTTTTCTGTTGCTTCGTGTTCACGTGCGTTGCCTGGTTCCACGTGTGTTGAGGAGCAGAGCCCAGTTTGAACTCCTGCCTTTTGCTGTTTAAAGGAGGAGGAGAAGAAAAGGTGGATTTTAGTGGCGTTTAGAAGAACTCAGCTTTGTGCCAGTCGTCCAGTTACATCATTTTTATGAGGCTCTCTGAAGCAGAGCTCCTGATTCTACTGAACCAGGGAAAAATTGTGACAAAAGGTGATATTGACCAACACGGCGAGGCTGTTGCCCGTGTAAACTTTTAAAAAAAAATGGGGACGTTTTGACTGGAAACCAAGACGACTATTTGCCCCATCGCTCCACAAAAGAGAGGAGGACAGAGGCAGATTGTAAGCCGCGAAAAATAAGAATTTGAGAACGCCGGCCTGCAGAATATCGCTCATTCATGAAAAATACATAAATAAATGAATGTCAGAGTCAGAGACAGAGGGGCTGCAGTGGCTCCGTCCAGGCACTGAGGAATTCATGGTGGATTTGTCCTCATTGATGGCGGGTTTGCAATAAAAAAAAGAACCAGAGAGGCAAAGGGGCTGGGGCACGCTGGGGGCAAACAACAGATTGCAGATGCCTCTATTGGAGTGGGCTACTTGTGAAAAAAGTAGGTCCCCCATCTCTGAGTCCAGAGCCACCCTTTAGAGAAAAGAGCCCTTCTCTACTGTAAAGGAGCGCTCGGGACATTGTTGGGCCTGTCAATGGCTCTCGGTTGGGGCACCGGGAGAATACAAGGAGGCCCAGTGTTCAGCGCTGCAGAGCCTTCTATAGAGGCCACAAATGCAATGGGGGCCCTGGGGGCTCTACAGCAGTTTAGAGGGCCCCGTTTCAATGGACACCAAGTCCTTTTAACCAGCATATTGTGTGTCTGCCTCTCCCTGGCCGACAGATTGGAGAGGGGGAAATTCCTGCGCAGATCAAACAGAATGTCTTCATCTCCCAACGAGCGTGAGCTGGATAAAATATGAAGAAAAACAGTCGGAGACGTCGAGGGGGTATTGTTAGCGCCGAGAGGCGGGGGGCGCGCGGGCGTAGAAGCGCGTTTGCGCGGGCGTATGTGTGTCAAGAGTCGTTAGGGGAGATGGGGCCAACAGCCGCTCCGTCTCAGGTGAGACTGGAGCCAATCACAGCCTGTTAAAGCACCTGCCAATCAGCACAGGGCCCGGGCAGACCTCCAGCTGTGCTCCAGCCAGTCCCTGTGCGCTGGGCCTGTGTGGCTGCGTTAGGTAAGGTCAATCGGGACCCGGGCCCGTTCTATTTTCCCATGAAGCCGTTACTACGCAGCAGATGATTGCTTGTGACACGGACACAAGAGGAGGGAGCGTTTCATTTTTACATGACCTGGCTGCCCTGAACAAAGAGCACTTCAAACGCTCGCCACCGCTGCCGGCCGCTGGCTGTCATGTAGACGCTGCTCACCGACCGATGTGAATCAGTCCACCACTTTAATCATTTTGAGTTGAGCGTCCCGACACCCACGAGGCCCCGGCGGCACAAAACTGGAACAGCGACGCTGTAAAAGCTGTTGTTAAAGGAACACACACACTCACACACAACTACAGGAAACGCTTGTTCCTGTTCAAGAGTTCAGAGATGATGACATGATACGGCGCGCGTACGTGTGCGTGCGTGCGTGCGTGTTCTCTCCGTCCAGCTTTGCAGGCTGCAGAGACACTGGGAGATGAGGGAGCGTGACACCTCGTACTGCGGGGTTCCTCCAATTGTTGAGCAGGAAACCCGCTCCGACTCCAGATAAAAGCACATGAGAAGAAAAACAAACATGCAGAGACGGAGGCGGGCGGGGGGGGGCGCAGCAGAGCAACGCTTGCTCACACCGGGGAGACAGTAGAGCAAAGGTGAAGGTCAGGGTACAACAAAGGGCCCAGGAACACGAGGACCCGCAGGAATGGTGAGTCAGGAGACGCTCAGCTGGGTCGCTCGGGGGGGGTTTAGGTGAATCCTGCAATGACGTACGTTCACGTTACAGCTGCACACGCACCGCTAACGCCCGTAGAGAAACACTTGCTATTCAATCCTATTCGGGACCTCAGCTTAGACAGTCTTCTCTATATGAAACGCGTGTGGCTCTTATTCTTGTTAGCGCGAACAATCAGAATCCGAAACGCGCTCCTCCAACCTTCACCAGAGCAAGTACTGTGGGGGTGCACGGTGCCAAAAGCAGCATTCAAGTGTTCACAGGGATTAACTAGTCTAGCTAACCTCTGACCCAGGACAACTATGCGCTTAGCCCTTAAGTGGCTCCCTGTTTTTAACCCTAGAACATAAAGCATTAGCTTAGTATGCTAATGATCTGAAAACATCTACAACTTTACTGGTGTGAAAAGTGTGAAAAAGGAAGTAAAACAATGGTAATAACGTATCAATAAATGATAAAGTGGCTCACCGCTGTCATGATAGATTTCTTTTTGAATTATATAGTAATTTAAGTGTAATTTTGACAACTAATGAAAACAGCTGTTTGTAATATTTTGCTGAGTGTATGTTTATTCAGCTTAGCTTTACTGCCACTTGCAGCAGATGTCGTGTTTGACATGTTACATTTGGGAGCTGTTTTCCAAGAACCCTACTTTTTTAATCCCTAATTATGTCTTGCAACACAAATACTGAACATTTGTGTCTGAACAATAGAAAATTAGCCCATTTATGTCCTAATCCTAAGTGCTAAACTGCTTTTTAAACAGGATCCTCTGAATAACAAATAGAAGCAACCAAAAAGTTAAGTGCTGGATTACAAATGAGACAAGGCTCAAACAAAAGATCAGGATGAACACTGGAAATAGCCTGGAGGCCAGTTTCACTGTAAGACCCATCAACCTGCTGTCACCTGTGTCATCACTGGAAGCCGGTTTTATCTCTGAAACGCCCTGATTCGCCAGCACAACAGCAGCAGATTCCAGCGTATCTGTGTGCATGAATATCTGTCGGGGGGGGCTGTCAGACGCTGACAGGTACAAGCAGAGGAGCGTCTCAGAATGTGGGTCGCGTCCGTCGGCCTCTAATCCGCCCAACTCGTGAGCTGTTTGAACAGGCAGCCGTTTCTCACCAGCGCGCTTATGTAAGACTTGAACGGAGGCCAAACAATGACACAACCGGTCACACGGGCGGGTAGAGACGGGGAGGGAGATGCTTCGTCGTAGCTCATTTACCTGAATGCTGGAAACTTTCTCGACACCACAGGTGTGTGATGACAAAGCTCCCAGACCGCCATTAGCCGGGGGGCACAGGTCAACGAGGTTCTAGCGTAGCTCCAGAGGTCGGTGTTGAGCTGAAAGGGCCTGTGTGGCCGTTAACAGGCACACGTTGGACGTGTCCTCCTGCAGCCCACATTTACTCGCTAATCACAGTCAGCACAGGCAGCATCGATGTCACCGCGTCCACTAAAACAGGATAATGTCCCATTTTATCTGCTGGAACATCAGACTAACAGCCAACCTGTTGGCAGTGGGAGGCTGATTATCAAGCGTCCATTAGAAGGGAACGACCAAACACCACGATTATGTGGTCACGTGGTTAAATCTGGTCAAAATACAACAACAACACTCTTTGGAACACTCTTTTAACAATGTAACAAATTAGAGTAAAAGATGTGTGTTCAGGGTCATCTTTTAAACATTTAATCATGTCTGATTCTTGTGGTGCGACAGCAGCAGCAGGTAAAAAAAAAGGTTAAATATATTTAAAAGTTGTTATATTTCCAACTCTACCTAAAACAGGAACGTCTTTGGCTTCAGTTACATTGTTATATTACATGATTCCCAATTTAAGAGAGAATCTACTCACCAAATACACAGAATATCATTTACCCTGTGGGGGAGCACACACACACACGCACGCGCACACACACACGGGAATGACATCATTGTTTGAAGAAGCCCAATAAAGTCACCTGTCAACAAAAGCAGAGAACTCTTACATAAGGGGGATAAAGTGGGACATGCGTGCGGTCACATATGGACGTCCAGACGCATGAAGTGGGCCACGGGTAGTAAATGATTGCCGCTGAAATGTGATAGGCTTGTCTCACAAATGGGAGCTGTCTTCCCCGCCATGGAACGCTGCTCGCAAATAAAGGCGGCGTGTTTTTCGCAGAGGTGCGAGGTGTGTTCAAGGCTGATTGCGGGTGCGATTGTGTGGAGGGTGTAGTTTGTCAGTGTGCACAAGGTGTGGGTCTGATTCTGGCGTGTCTTTAAAAACATACAGGAAGTAGACGGCATGGACGCTTTTGGTCTTGGACGGTTCGAATGTAGAGCTCGGTTAGCGGTTGTGCTGCATCGATCTCTGGGCGTGATACGCTGAGACAGGAAAAAAGAAGCAACACTGCTCGGCAGCCCCCTGGTGGCCGGCTGCAGGAATGTTCCAAGGACTCAGGACTCGGGGTGAACATCCGTCCTAAAACGGGGGCCCATCAGCAGCTGCTCTGGACGTGTTCTCAGGAGGTTCTGGTGGTCCAGGCCAACAACTTCCACATTCTATGTAATGTAGTGCCACCTTTCATCAGAACAGTGTCACCAGGTCAATTATAGAATCCTCACAGGGATCATTTAGCCGTAAGTGTCCAAATGTCCCGCAGGCCTGAATCATTCACACTAAATCCTTCTGTTGTCTGTGTGTCAAGAAAAGAACAGTGGCGTGTTTGTCTCTCAGAAAGAAATGAAATGTATGTCAGGTGACTCACCTGTGACTGCAGAACGTTCTTTTTTTTCACTCTTGAATGGAAAACTACCCCTTCAAACACACACTCACACACACACGCATGTCACAAGTGATTCATATGCTTTTATGGCTGCCCTGACAGGAGTGTGCCTGTTCACACACACAAACACACACACAAACACACACACACACGTGAGGTTGCTATGAAGAGTTGCAGCAAACACCTGAATATTCCTTCACTTGGGCACAAACAGAACGTAAATTCATTCATTAAAACATCAAGTTAAATTGAAATTCGTGTCCCAACCCTGGGTCAAGGCCTCCAGGCCCGTGTGAAATCCTCAATCGTTTCATGTCTGTCCTTCGTTACGCAGAACGGATGAACTATTAAACTAATTAAAAGGAACCTCTGCAGTCCACACAGAGCTGGCACAGCGACCCAGAACGGTCCATATGAAGCTCAGAGGTATTTATGTTTAGTCTGTCTGGCTAAGCATCGTGGTCTGGGCAGTGTAAAGGGTGTCAACTCAGATGAACGCGTGCGTGCATGTGTGTGTGTGTGTGTGTGTGTGTGTGCGTGAGAGAATGAGCAGTTAGCTAAACAACAGCAAAAGTACAAAGCACTAAAAACAGAAGATCCATTCTAGAAATAGCAAATGGCCTCAGAGGGTAAACCAGATGGATCTCTCTCTCTCTCTCTCGCTCTATCACACACACACACACACACACACACACACACGCGCGCGCACACACACACACAAAATGTCATTAAGGTGATGAAAATGCCACAGAAACACACATTCAGGTAAAAACTCAGTCATTTCAGAGAACCTGCTGAAGACTGATTAAACTTTCCTTCTGTGGTTCACCTCCATCTTCTCTCTTTTATTCACCTCCTCCAGGTTTCTGTTTGATCCTCACCCAGCTTTCATTTGTCTGTTGTTCACCAATAAGTGAAACCTGCTTGTTTTCCACTGACGGCTGCAGCACGAGTAAACATGCGTCCATATTCCACTTTGTGTTAATGTACCAACAACAAGGTTCTAGAACTGCTGCGCTTCATCATTAATATTAAATGATCCTTCATTTATTAATTAGCTTTCAACTTCTCAGTGTTAATATTTTCCAGTTTAGGCTCTGAACATCTTTGAGTTGTGTGCGTGTGTGTGTGTGTGTCCAGACAGTGGAGGTGTGTCATTCACAGGTGTGTCAGGTCAGCTTCCAATCCAGGTGGCAAATGCTCACAAACAGGTCAACAAAGATCATTAAACCTGGGTGGATCCCTCTCGGTCCCAGAATGAGGGCTGAGGCCAGATTTTTTCCAGACGCCGGCCACCAAAGGGAAACGGAGGCGCTTCCTTACGAGCAGCTTGTTTTGATTGTGGCACAGTGACGCGCTTTTGTTTGGGTCCTTCCCAAGGACTTCAGGGATTTCCAGCTATCAGTCCGGTGATGAAGTAGGTTAGTTTGATTAAACTGTGACTCACTGTTAACTCACCCACCGTGCTGACTGTGGCATGTACAAGGAAACGCCGGTTAATTATTAACACGCTGGACGAACCCACACAGACTCGTGCAAATGAATAAAAACACACGTAAACGGGCGATGGAGGATGAGCTGGGTTTGGCTTTTTTAGGAGTCGCTATCGCCTCTTTCAAGCAACACCGCCATGTATCTCAGCTAAGATAGCCTAACTAAGTGTGTGTGTGTGTGTGTGTGTGTGTGTGGGTGTGGGTGCCAGTGTCTGCTGTTAAGTGTTTATTATGGCAGAGGTCCTTGGCTACAATGGCTGACTTTGCTATAATTAGTATATTTCCTATCGCACAGCGCTCCCTCTGAGGGCACGGGGGGGGGGGGGGGGGGATACAGAGGTGAAGGCAAACTGAATTTACAAAAGGGAAGATTATTTTAATGTAATAAGATTAGCAAGATATCAAAACAAGAGATTTGCACACACAAAAAAATACCCACCAAGGTTGAAAAACAAGCTTCTAGTCTCAAGGAAGTGTGTTATCTAACTATCAGGCCGTCTATTGCTCATGGGTCCGGGCAGGTGTGTTCGCCACCATCATCGCTGACCTTTTTCTACCGAGGAATCCTTTCTGTCAATCCTTGCTCCTGCTGCCTTGCTCAAGGACAGCGGTGCGGGCAGCTGTGGCACAAAATGTGAAAGTACGGATGGAAACAAGCGAACAGTAAAAGGCAACAGTATCAAGAATGTGTGGCACACATTGTTACATTCAAGCATGTGTGTGTGTGTGTGTGTGTGTGTGTGTGTGTGTGTGTGTGTGTGTGTGTGTGTAATCTAGTGTTATTGCGATGGTCTTTCCATAAGTGTCATATCCTGTTATGAAGGAGAACAGTGAAAAAGGAAGACACACGCACACACACACACACACACACCACACACACTCACACACACACACACTCACACACGCACAGGTCGCCCAGGCTGATCAGATGTCCAGCCTTTCCATGTAACTGTAGCTTCACATCTGGTCGTTTTCCTTTCCGTGCATGTTCATTCATTAACAGGCTTTGATCATTTACCGTCACGACTCTCCGTGTTTGAGGAGACTCGTCTCAAACATCAGGTGAAGGGGGCCACACACACTGGACGCGATGCTGGGCACGACAACTGTGCGAGAAGGTCCGTGGACGCTTCTCCCTCTGAACTCTATCTGAGGAGCCATCTTATGGGAATATGGGAAGGATTCAGCCCAGAAATCAGCCTTTTCCCCCACCTAATAGTAAATATGTATCATTCCTGATGCGTCCTTGACGCAGTGTATTCACGCTGTTGTCCAGCATGAGACCTTATCCGGGTTTCTAAAACCAAGACATGATGTTTGTGAGCAGGACCACAAAACCAGAATCCTTAAAAAAAAAAAAAAAACCTGAAAGGATTTCATCAAAACAAAGACAGTCAAGCCCATGTAAACACAGTCAGTGTTTCCACAGTTATCAGGCCCATTGTGTTTCAGTCCGTCAGTGTGTGTGTGTGTGTGGGGGGGGGGGGGTCACACTAGGGGCATTGCTACCTTCAGAGGCTTTTCTTCTGGGCTGCTACTGTCGTCTTTTAGATCTTCTCCCATCACAGGCAACCACTTGTTGCGTTAATTAGTGCTAACATCGTTAGCTTCTCCCGTAACCTTAGCAGTTGGGATCTTTGTCGCGCTTATCTCGGCAACCATCCGAACCCAAACAGGTAACAGTGAACCAAACGCAGCCCAAACAGCTTCTAATCCAGTTCACCTGTTGAGGTTCTGGTTTTACAATGAAATGGTTGAACAGCGAGATCCAGGATGTGGACACACTGCTGAAAGAATGTGGTGGTTTGGTGACCAGGACCACTAGAGTCTGGGTCTGACAGGCTGATCGGGTAATATCAGGGGTAAACAAACCCTCTTGGTGGGGTTGCTAACCAACCCACATCAATGATGGTCAACATTAACAGGAAAAGATCTATAAGGAAACGATCGATACCTGGTCGACATACATCCAGAGAGTAAAGAATCATGAAAACCAGGAACCACTCCGGCCAGCGGAAGGACGTTTCAAAGCTGAACTGGGGGCAGCGGTTGTGTCCTGACCTGCTCACAACTGGGCACAAACAACACGAGACCTGTCAGCACCTAAAAACATCCACATCAGAGTCAGGACACTGCTGTCAGCAGCCCCCCCCCAACACACACACACACACACTCTCTCTTTGACATACCACCACCAATGACACACACTCATATAGAGAGGCCAGATAGCCTCTACCTTCACACACACTCTCAGAATCAACCGCCAGTTTGTGTTTACGAGGCACTTTTTTCGCCGATGGGGTCGAGTTTTGAGGCTGAAGTCTCCGAACCTGAAATTGCCCGACGTGTATCCGCTTTATCAAGACACCGGCACCTTTTGGGTCCACTTTATTGAAGTTGTGTCCTCATCTGCTCCTGCTGCTGCACGGATCTCTTGCATATTAACTGGAGCGGACAGGCCTGCGGCCGCGCTCCTGAGTGGAACACAGATGGTGATGAATACTGGATGGTGCTGCATCGTGGAGGGCCGACGGGATGAGGTGAGTGCAGGCGAGCCTGCCTGACCCCATCACGGCACCGATGTGGCCTCAACCTTTGGATTAGAAGGCACAGTTTGGGGAAATGGCGTCTCACGTGAGTGATTTGACAGCGATTTGAGCGTCAGATTCCGCTATTTCAGTGGGTTAACTAACAGCCCCTTGCTGGGCGAGCGGTTTGTTTGTGTTCACAAGCGGAGTGAGAACACGAGGAAACCAGGTCAAATCCAGGGCCCGCTTTGTCCCGTGTTTTATGTGCGTAACAAGGTCCAGTGTTGCAAGGATGGGCAGCTCTATTGAGGTTAATCATCAACGCTCCTGTCAGTTTTCAAGTGGGCGAAAACCAAGTGTTTTTATGGCGCCATCAATTTTCACCTGTTACCCGATCACCGAGGCTGTTGTTGATCCGTTTACCATGCACTCAGCCACGCCGCTCCGCCGCCGACATCACTCGTGATGAAGTGTTGAGCACCCACATTGTCTGTTAACCCCCCCCCCCCCCTTGGGTTTTCCAGCGTTTCTTTTCAATCTCCGCTTTACGTGAGCGTTTTGCCTGTTCGGTTAAAGTCGAGGCATCGGTGAGCAGTTAGATTGTAACCAGCTCGATAGCCCAGCGACAGGTGGGCGGTCCCGTACGTGCGTGCGAACCCTTGAGGTTTCATAGTTGTCGACTTGGCCCAAATGTCTCCCCTGAACTCGGGACCTTAATTCAGACTTCACAGCCGACTTTAGCTGCTGTACGGAGGGAGCTGCGACCACATTAGCACACAGCAGCAGCTCGCTCTCTCCATGTTTGCTCACGGCTGAAGCTGAGAGGACATAATTGCTCTTATATAATAGACGATGTCAGTCACTATTAAACAGACCTGCGTTGATTTGCAGATACAAACGCGTCTCCTTGACACCATAGTGGCTGTGGCGGCGCCTCCCATACTGCTGCTCTTATTAGCTGGCCTACATACTGGTCTGAGGGTGCAGTGTGTGTGTGTGTGTGTGGGGGTGTGGGTGTGTGGGTTGTCACTGGGTGTGTGGGTTGTCACTGGGTGTGTGGGTTGACTACACTTCTCTCACTTTAGGTTTAAACCCATTTAGTTCGTTTATAAATGCCTTATTATTGGCAGGTGTAAAGGCAGTCAATGTCCAGTCCTTATTTCCAGAAAGCTATATAATATGATAATACACACTCGCACTTTCCGTGGCGTTTACGGAAACAAGTGTGACGTTATCACGAGTAACGTCAAGCTTGTTATTAGTGCCATTTTAGCTTCAAGAGGGTGTCGGATTCACCTGTCAGCTGTCATCTCTAAAATATTATGTTTGTGGTTAGATCACTTTTAAAAAAAATCCTTTTTTTTCCCAGCAACCTAAGTCAACTGATCTCCACTCTAGGTGGAAACACACACACACACACACACACACACACACACACACACACACACACACACACACACACTTGAAGTGCAGGACCCTGGGGAGCACATCGAGTGAGTCAAACAGGACTGTGATTCCTCAAGGTAGGAGTCAAAGTCAGGATTGAGTTTCCATAAAAAGATTAGGTATGCAGAAGACAGTAGAGCAGTAGACAGACAGATATTCAGGCAGGTACACACCCAGATAGACAGCTGCCAGCCATATTAAATAGCATTAGCCAGAGTATTGTCTCATAACCCTTTATCCCCAGGCAAGAGATGTTCTTCATCCTCCATTATGAGTTATGACTGGTCTGACCACAAACCAGATACACTTATCCAGCTGTTATTCCACTCCTGCTGGCCTCGCGGTCCCAAATGGGCCTCTGTAGCCAGGCAGGTACAAGGACATACAAAAATATATTTATAAAGGCTTCTTTGCTCTCACGCATGCACAAAAACTCAGTGCTGTTAGGAAATAGCATCCACACATATCTGTGTTGAGCTATCTGCTACCCAGAGGGAGCTTATTATCGAGTATTAGGAAGAATTTAGTGCGATTATATATTAGTAAATGTAACGTTAACAACAGTTGGTTCCATTTCAACAACACACTTGTCAAATGCATCTGTGCTTTACTACTTCCTAAATATTTAGATTATTATTGCATTGTTGAGTTCCAGCAAAGTTTAGTCAGAAGAGGAATGTTTTGGAGATCGGCCATAGAAATGACAGCAGTCCAGTTTCCAGTGCTTTTTAACATGAAAAAAGGCCCCCAAACGGGAGCCAGAGCTGGCTCTCTGGGCTTCACACAGCTTAAATCACTGTGTATGTGTGTGTGTGTATGTGCGCGCGTGTGTAAACCCCAAATTGCAAAGGTCAACCAGTCCAGCCTGGTTGACCTTTGGCCTGAGGATGTGGTCGGCGTTCTCCCCCGGCCGCTCCTCTGATATCCTATCGGAAAAGACCATTTTAATTCATTACCAGCAGCTCATCGTAGCTACTGTGGACATCAGAATAAATTAGAGGGAAGGCTAGCGTGCAACCACATGTTTTATCTTTCTTACTTGTCCCCCCCTCCCCCTCCCCCTCCCCCCTCACCGAGTCATCTGCTGGGTCAGAAGTGATGAGTGTGCATTGTTGAGTCAGTCCCGGGCTGACTCACAGAGCAGGTTCAACAGGGGAACAGAAATACAAACCTTTTCAGTTTCACGCCAGACTGAACGCTTTCTCCGAATAATCCTTCCTCCATCTTAAGAGGAAGAAAGCGAAGGGGGGTATTTCTCAACAAGGCTGTCAAACATCCAAATCAGCGCCAAATGAGTCAGTGGTTAGAGGGTTAAACTGTCCTCACATGGGTCTCATGCAAATTCAAATTTAGCAAAAAAAAGGCTGCTTTTATGAGGCCAACATATAAAAATCCTGGTCAGTAGGTCCATTTAGAAATATCCATGGTGAAAACACACACTGAGGCGTTGACCAAGTGACCAACAAAAGCTTAAAAATGCAGTTCTGTTGCGCGTGACCTGTTAGACGGCGTTGAGAAGATGTGGGAAGGGAGACAAAGTGTGTATTCCAGCCTGGACCGCTGGGGGAGGGTCTGTTAACGGAGAACGGGTCCAGAGATGCTCCCAGTCAACAGTCTTGGTTTAAAAAGATGGGTGAGGATGACAGGTGTAGAGCAGTGAGACCCCAGCTGAAGAACAGAAGCCATGAGGGGATTTAATGGTGTTTCTCAGAGAATAAAGATCATGTGCATCCCAGCTAAAAGCCTGAAAATCTGCTTAAATTTTCTGAATTATGACTAGTCTCTTTTTTTTGTGGGGGGGGGGGGGGGTTCGGGGGATTAGCTTTCACAAGACGTAATTTTCCCTGGATGTAGATGACCAAAACTAGTCCACAACAGATACCAAACTATGCAGGTCAGGTTACATGGGTAGACAATGGCTCCTTTAGCTTTAGCTGTATTTAAACTTAGCACTGAGGCTTGGCTCACGATGGTATGTGTTAGTCTGGGTCTCTCGCTCCCTCTCCCTCTCTCTCTCTTTCTGCTAACTGATGTTTCCGGCTTCTGGGGGTGGAATTATTAGAAAACAACAATTTTTGGGGCATCTGCTCCAAGAAAAGTTCCTTTATTTCAAATACTCAAATGCTCTTACGCCATCAATTTGCATCTCCACTCTTTATTTTTCTGTATTCCCAAAACCGATGCTGTCAAAAACAACGTCTAGATGTTTTTTCTCATTGGAGTAAACGCGTTTATGAAGAACAACACAAATTTCAAGCAGCAGAACACTTCAGACCAGAGGGACATTTCGCTGAGTATTGGAATACGACGCTAACAAATGTACGAATTTAGGAAAGTATAGCTAACACGAGCGCATCTTTAGTGCGCAGGACAAACATTCTGGAGGGAGAAACATGGGAGCATTTTAGGACAATGTGTTTGTGGTTTTGTGTACTTTGCCGTAACTGACGGTGTCTCGGACCGTCCTGGTTGGGGGGACTCCACCCATCTGGTTACCACACATGCTAAAATAAATACGCAGCACTTTGCAAATACAGCCTGACCCACTTCCATGCTGCACTATCATGAGTGTGGACAAAGTTCTGTGTCATTTGAGTGAACCGCTGCACCCTCCAAGGACAGGCTGACTCTGTGCGTGTGTTGTGTGTGTGGTGTGTGTGTGTGTGTGTGTGTGTGTGTGTTGTGTCAGGCCTACGACGTCCCTCCACACCAGCCCCCAACAGTGTCTGCTGGTTAAAACCGCCAGACTGATATCCTGTTACCATCGGTCGTTGTCAGGTTTAGTTTTTGTTCACGGTTCTGTGTTTGTAGGTTTGGTTCTCACTCATCATGAGTCATTGCTGCCCCCCCACCTCTCCTCATTAATCTAATGCCTCTCATGCGATCCCTCCTCCTCTTTCTCGGTATTTAAAGCCACTCAGCTTCCAGATGTATCCCTGTGACGAAGGTCTAGTGTTTGTGTTCTTCCCGTCGCTGCTCCTTGTCTTTTTGGCCTCTTTTCAACTTGTGATTGGATTTGTTGCCAGATTCTCCTCAGTTTCGTAGGAAATCGCCTTGAACACTCTTTTCCCCTCTTGCAGTGGAAGTTTTTCCTGGCCTCGCTGTGGCGTTTGTCTCCACAAACGTACTTCACCGTAAATCACGGCAGCGAGAGCCGTGATGGGTCCAGAACCTGAGGCCCCGGGTGGAATATTTTCCCCTCCCAAAGAGAGTGTGGTGGCAACAAGAGTGTGGAAATGCAGAGAAATGAGCGGATACACAAATATTACTCAGGTGTGTGTGTGTGGTGTGTGCGTGTGTGTGTGTGTGTGTGTTGGTGTGTGTGTGTGTGTGTGTGTGTTGTGTGTGTGTGTGTGTGTGTGATTACATGTGCTGTAATCAGCTATGGTTCATGACTACTAGAGGGAGAATTCCACTGCGGTTAGTTGAACCCAACTGTTCCTTGTCTATCTTCAGAATTTAACTCTTTCCACTGCCTGCCTGTCTGTCTGTCTGTCTGTCTGTCTGTCATTTACATGATCATCTGACTATAAACTCAGTCACTCCAATCATCACGTCATGTCAGCAGTTAAACTGTACTGTGTTTTGTGTGTGTGGTGTGTGTGTGTGTGTGTTAATAACTTTGAAGCTGCAGAATTGGCCGATTTCTGTCAAATGAAAGTGTTTAGGGTGATTTAGAAGAGAGTCAAACGGGATGGATGCAGGCTGAGGTCTTTTCAGCAAACACACACATCCGGAACCTTCTGAACACCCCCCCCCCCCCCCCCGACTGAACACGGGTCAGACCAGGGATCATCGGCGGTCACTTTGTATGAAACGCATTAATTGTAACGTATCTGCACCTAAAGCCTCCTGTTGTGTTGGGACACTGAAACACACTGAAGAAGGAATTAAAGAGCCGTCATGATTCAGGAACCACCCCCAAAACCACCTGCCAACCATGAGTGTAGACACACAGACAGATATCAAAGATAAAGTGGGCCCTTCAGGGCCGGGCTGCCGGTCCAACAAGTAACTTCCTGTTCACCAGTGGCCGCTGTGGTTCCGATGCTGCGCCCACAATCGTGGCGCAGTTCCTAATAAACACCAGCTAATGTCGCTAAATACGAGTCCGGATTGCACGAGTTTTCCTTCCGAGCGCCTCCAGTTCTGCAGGTTGTAATGATGGAGGTGAAAGAGGCTGAGACAAGCCCTCTACAGCTGGAGGAAAACCACCCAAGGCAAACACACAGGCGCTCGCTCGCGCAAACACAACCCAACAGGACACGACGCTCGACCAAAACCAACTGAAATAGTCACATGAAAGTCACGGTCCGCGAAAAGCACACACACACACACCCACACACACACACATGAGCAGGTCAGAAATAATAGGCAGTGGGGTGGTGAACAGAGAATAGACATCTGACCTGTATATCTGAAAGACTGGCTTTTTAAAACCAGGCCATTAAAACAAGTCAAACCAGTAAAAACACTTCCTGGAAGTCAGGTTCTATATGAAGTTACACCAGTTATCTCTTAAAGGAGAGACTTGCTCCCTCCTGAGCGGATGCGCTGTTGTTTCCATGACGAAGCCTCCAAAATCTGGTCAAAAGGGGCCTGTGGGTCGGGAACCAAAGGTCAGCGCTCAGGTCACAGCTCTGTGTGTGTGTGGACGCACGCACGGCCACTGGAAAACACACGCGCAGACGGGACTGAGACAATACCTGTGCTTGACGCGACTGCCAGATGTTGCCGCCTGGTTCCAGCTGTTCCTTACCCGGCCCCTGTGGTAATGACACACAAACGGCGGCGTCGCACACACTCATTTGCCCGATAACTACCGCAATTATCCCATCAGCTACCTGTGACTCAGCAGATTTATGCCTTGTGCCGGGGTGTTTGGGCCTGCGCGTGTGTGTGTTTGCGTGCACAGGACAGGGATGTGTTTACCATTTGGAGGAATGTACAGTATTTGGTGATGTGAAAAGCAGCCTGCAGTGGTCAGGAGTCGTACAAACACACTCTGTTTTATTGGATGGGCCTGAGATTCCTCTTTGTGCACCCAGGGGCAAGAGGGAAGAATTTCAAGGCTCTTTTCTTCTCCTGCGCTTGGAAAGTGAACGCCTACGGGGTGTCGTCGTCGCGGCCGCCTAACAACCCTTCGCTGCTAATGAAATCAACAATTTTGAACAGAAAATGTCTGAAATGTTCTTTTTTTTCTCTACTCTTTCTGTAACGCGCCAAGAAGCTTCTGTCTTTTTGCAGCGTGCGGCCTCACAGGGGTCGATAAGATCGGCGCACGCTGTAAAAAAAAAGCAAAAAAAAGCAAAACTTGTTTTATTTTCAGGCTCCCTTGAAGAAGCAGACGGACAGATGCACGCGAACTCGTTCACCCTTCAAACTTTGCACCTGGGGAATTGTATTTTCACGGATTTTAATGGACTTCCATTTGTTTGTGCAGCGAAACGGGCGGTTTGGATCGGCAGTCATGGAAAGTTTTCCGCTCCTCGGCGTCAGATATAAACCGAAGGTCTTTCTGGATCCGCGGCAGAGGAGCAACATGACCGCTCGCATCTCCGATCACATTACCTACATTTGTCTGAACACAGTCATCTTTATGCAAGAATCTGGGTCACCGGGGTTGCTATAGCAACAGCACAACATCTCAGCATGAGGTGAAGCAGAGTTTACCCAGCTGCTAACCGGATCACAGCGTCCCAGGTCTACCCACACCGGTTATACATATTGGAGATTACACATTCTCTAATCTGTCAGATCCCCGTGCACCCCCAGCACTCACAACCCTCCCCAGAGTTATTTAGTTAGCCATCTCTAACTTGTGTATTTTGGCCTTTTCCCGCAGGTTTTTGTCGTGTAAAAGCTCATAAAGTCTCTGAGAGTCTGTCCAGAAAAGTCACATTGAGTTTTACAAATAAACTTATGAGACGTCACCAGAAGAACGTTAATAACGCCTTACGGCAGGGGCCTATTTATTGCTCCGTGATATGTTTTCCATGTAATCTGAACTCTACAGCGACTGGAAGTCGGCTCGTCTGAATTTGAGTCAGGAACACAACAGTTTCAGAGGCAGATTTGCTGATTTAACGACTCTCAGGAGCATCAAGTTGTTGGTGGCTGAAGATTTAAAGCATAATGGGATGGAAAAAATATCCAGGCAGATGTTTCAACTGTGGCCATTTCTCCATAATTCCACAGAAAAAACTAGCTTGGTTTTTTCTTGCGGTTCTTCTCGACAACAGACAACAACAGTTCAGATTAGAGAAGCAGCTAGAAAATATCCTGCTGTGATGTTTGCCTCTTTATCAGCCAGGATCTGGAACCTCTCATTTCCCCCTGACGACCAGGAGTCCACGGGGATTTCGGAGTAGATATCAGACCAGGAAGGTTTTCCATCCGTGTTATGTAATTTCAGCAATATGTGTTTGCCTCCAGCGGCAACCGACCATTTGCTGAACTCCCACAAAGACAATACTGAGCAGTTGGAACTGGTCACATGCTAAAGTCGTTTGGAATGATAACGAAGCTGCTTTGTGCTTCCGCTACGTCGCTGTTCCGTTAATGTTTGTTTTAGCTGAACGCTTCACAACTTGATTTAAACGAACGTCTGATACTTTGCGCGTCTCCATTAACCCCCCATCGTGATGCGCAGCCTATTTTTCACTGACTTGAGGTCCATTAGAAAATAGTGTGTGTGGACAATCCCGTTCCGTCGGCTCCGGGTCGGAAAACTATGTATTGTTAGTGATGACGCCCAAGTGAGAGTTTGACTGACAGGTTGAGATTCACGCCAAAGACTCTTAAGTCCTCATGACTCGTCATCTCTCCTTAACCTTTAAGAGCGGCCGCGCCGACGAGGACCCGAGGGCACCTCAAATCATCTAGCTAGTTTTCCTAGTTTTCCTAGATTTCCTTGTTTTCCTTTGTTTTTTCTCTCCAATTTTTTCGGGCAGAACACCAAACACCAAGGCCATGAAGATGAACCTTATTATCGTGAAGAGGGTTTTTGTTTCTTTTGGGTATTTATTTTTAGCCACTTTGGAAATATGGTCAGGGGTTAAATCAAGCCCATTACTGCCACCAGTTAAAATAAGACCATGTTGCCATGGAGATTGTGCCTGTAATCAGCTAGTCTCCTAGTTTACAGACCTGAATGACAGCGAAGTCTAATGTTTACTGTTAGATTGAGGATTCTTTGGAATGTGAAGCAGCAGAAATTTATGAATGAGTGAATCTGATGAGAAAGTAGAGCTGGTTTTTAATCGTTTCATGCTTCCCGAATCACTAACATCCGCTCCCTCGTTTAAGGCCGAGGTGGTTTTTATTCATTCCCGCTGTGTCTTTATGTGTCTTGTGGTTTTAAATAAGATCTTCTCCCTGTTTGCTTCACTGGTTACACTCACAACAAAGATATTTGCGTGTGTAAGCGGATCACAGCGTGAAAAAATAAACTCCACAGTAAAGGACAGTTTCGTGGGACTCCCTGCTGAAATCGATTGTTCACGAGACAAAATCCAGCGTTTAGGAGCCAGATCTCAAAAGTGCTGAATGGCTGGACGCAGGGACAACTTTTCTGATTGATCCTTCCAACAAACAGCAGTTTATGAAATGAAATTGACCTTTATTTACAGTAAACAGATGTGTGTATGTGCAGAGTCAGATGCAAAAACACGCGCCGACACATACGGGCTCAGCAAATGAGGGAAGGAAGTGTGTTTTTTAGCTTCCCAATGGTGTTTGATTAAGGACAGGCTTTGCTCAGTGTGTGTGTGTGTGTGTGTGTGTGTGTGTGTGTGTGTGTTGCTGCAGATGCCCCCCACCCCCTGTCCATGAATGAATGTCCTGAGAGTGCGAGATAAAGGTGGTCTGTGCTGCAGTCCTGCTCCACTGATCCTTAAAGGAGGCATTGATGGGTGGACCAGCCTGTTACAGTTCCAGGACCTGCATCAGCCTCCGACTTCATGGCGAAGGATGGACGGGGAGGGTGGGAAGCGGAGGAAAAGCAGGAAGGCAGCTCTCAGAGGCGTACAGTGAAACGCCAAATGGGGAGTTTGGGAACGTGGCCGCGGTTGTCAAATATCGGCTCCGTCAGTGTGCAAACACAGCTGAGACCTCTGGTATGTGAGGCCACCGTGGTTCTGCTTGTCTCGCACATGAACACAGTGGATGTGGAGGCTGAACGCGTTTCAAAGGGCCCCGGCCATCAGACACCGGAGAAACCTGCTTTTCTCCATAGCGGAAGTCCAGTTGGGACAGTTTGCGAGCGTCGTCGGGTCATTCCTGAGCCGCCCAACCAGGTTCTGCCACTCTTCTGGGGGGATCTAACAAATCAAGCTTCTTGTACACATTCGTTATCTTGACCAAACGTGCTAGCCTGTGATAACCAAACGAAAGCATTGATGGTTAAACAGATCCTGTATTAGTACGTTTACCTTAAAGAAAGAAACCAGCTATTCGTAACACCTCCTTGTGACGGTGTGTCTAACTAGCTAGCTGTAATCTAACTAGCGAGGAATGCCAGTGGGCGGTATCACTCTGCACGGGTATGAAAACCATCTTGATTAAAATTCACGGTCTTCACGGCATACGTAAATCCTTTCCAGCTGAGCCACTGGACATAGATTTGCCTCGAGTGACGAGGAAACTTTTCTCGCCTGGAGATGAATGGCTGTGTGGTCGTGGAGGAATGAAGCGGGGCGATCAAATGAGCTCAGTGGAAAAAACTGGATCGCATTAGAAAGAGAAGGAGAAACATCATTAGCGAGCACACAAACACTCATTTCCTGTGGCTGGCCAGCAGATTGTATCAACATTCGGCTTTTGTTTGAAAGCTGCAGACGTGAAATATGGAGGTGAACGTGAGCGCTGCGAGTAGTCGCAACCTTCTACGCGGTCCCACCAGCCACGTCCTTTGTCCTCCTGCCAGACGCAGGTCAAGTCCACCTCTGAGATGCTTCGGTACTTTTGGATAAACGGGGACGTCGTCAGTAAAGTCTGGCCGCCGTCTCGGGCTTGTGAGCCCAACATGACACAAGTGACCAGGAGGCACTTTATTCTATCCTCTGTAATCAAGAGCATCAACATATACGCCAGTTGTGCCCGTTTAAGACTGAAACAAAAGCTCTGACAAGAGCACAATGATTCCCCTTCCTGCCAAAAAGGTTATGTTGTTATAGATGTCTTCGCAGGCTCCCTGTCTAGCTGCATGATAATTTAATTCTGGCTGTGATTCAGGCTAATCACGGAGCGGTCTGGCTCGGCTACATCCATCCCACACAGCCACTCAGTCAGCATAGTTGTGCTATTTGTACAGTATAAACATTTTGCATGATTATATATAATTAACTGATGCAGCATGGCTGCACGGACACGCAGCCTCAGTCCTTGGGTGGATTCGCTAACCTGCACACACTGACCTCAGGGATACTCACCCAGGCTTTTAACTGTAATAAGGCAAATGAAAGAAGTGGCTGCCAAGATCTTCTCAAGATAAACACCCTTACTAAACATTTTCATGTCAATCTCATTGCTACACTCCATAATTTCTCCCTCAGTTCCCTCAAACCACAGCGTTGGACCGTGAAGCTTAATTTATCACGGCTGGAACCTGATGTGCGGCTCTCTGTCTTTTGACGCCATTGCCCAGAATGTGTAAGTAGGCCAAGCACATGCTATGTCAACACAAACACTCCCTGCATTCAATCTCATCAGCAGGATCTGCTCTCTGGCTTCACAGATACTTCCTTATCGCCCTCCGAGCTCAGCTGCCAATCACGCTCCGAGACCGGGCCTCGTCTAAGCAAAGCCGGCCGCTGAACTCGAGAGGACGCGCTAAATTTTACAGCCGCGGCCCTCAAATATCTGGCCCCGAGACTTTCACACCTCCGGCTCGGCCCTGCACACGGACCGACTGTATATAAAAGCCCTGCGAGAGCAGTGCGCGCACGGGGGCCGTGCATATTTTAGAGCTAGTGCTGGTTGTTCTCAGGTATGCGGACATTTGTCAACGTTTTTCCACAGTTGGAAGCCGACGGGATATTTACTGACGAGGCTTCCAGACCACCTTTCTCTTCCTTTGCTCTGAAAACTACGAAGCTTTGTTGCACTTTTACGGCAACGCCTTAACGAAATCTGTCGAAATCCCCAGTTCACGTCCATCCCAGTTGGCACGGTGACATCCGGTGACATTCCAGTAATCTCCAGACGTTACAGCGAAGGAGCGTCGTCCGTGAATGTCTCTTCTTAATAACCCCAATTCTTGTAATGATTACTCATACATGGACCTATGAGGTTCACTACCTGACTGTCTTATCTCTGTCTTATCGGGTTCTGTGAGTCTGTCCTGGACTCCAAAGACAGAGCAAACAAGATTATTATGGCCTCTGATATAGAGGAATTGGATTGGATCAACCATTCCCGGTTTCTGAACAGCACGATATCAGTCGTTGAACAGTCCCTCATGGTACTTACACTGGGCAGAGGGTAAAGACAACATGTTTTATGAGCGCCGC